>NC_056746.1:1026171172-1026233672 GCF_019279795.1 Protopterus annectens | reverse complement strand
AGATTGCTATATAGTTTGTAATGTAGGTATATGCAGATGCAAATAAAGTTTTTGGATGACCCAATATAAACTGTGAATCATACATGACCTTTAACATACAAGCCCAGAGATTTGTAAATGCCAGCACCCATCTCCTTTTTACACCCAATAGGGGATCAAGCATCCTTGACTTGGTCCTCACAAAGATAACAGAAAGTTGCCCCACTCCCCATTGTAATGTCTTTGTTAGTCATCAATCATGATCATAAAGCTGTCTTTTTTGAAGTAAATGTAATACCAGATAATCCTAGAAACCCTAGAACTACAAAAGATTTCTACTAAGGGTCATTCTTACAAGATTTCCAGCCGCCCAACCCTGAGAACACTGCTCTCCAAGCAGAAACATTCACAAAAATCCTGTATAACCAGAGCAACATATCAACAGCTGTATAGAGACTGCTGTACCTACCTGAAATAAGCACAGGGACAGCATGAAAAATAAGCCACCCCCGTAGAATTCCAACATAAAATAGCTGTTCAACAAAAGGAAGAAACTCACAGCAAAAACTTGGAGAACAATGCCCAGCAAGGTAAAACCTTCCTCATCAGTCCAAGTAATCAACTCAGGAGGTTAATAAGATCCACAACATCCAAATTTGATGTGAAAATAGTTGCCTGAGTCAATGACAATCAAAAGACTTTCTTTAGCATGTCTGAAACCTCAAGACAATTCACAGTAATGTGCCAAATTAATTGAGATGGAGCTACTTATACAGAACCAGAAGATGTATCAAGATACCCAGCTGATAAATGTAGCTCAGAATTTACCCCCCTCCAGTGGCTTTTCCTTGGGTATTCCACCATCCATCGCTACCCCAATCATCACTAGAAAGCAGGTTCTCAAGATACTCTACAAGGACAAGAACAATGCATTAATGGTTCCTGATAATCTACCAAGATGCTTCATTAATAGCATAAAACATAAACTATTAGCCCCACTAAAGTTTCTATTCAACTACAACCATCAACTGGGCTTTGTCCCTGATGAATGAAGGACTGCAACTGTTATATTGCTGCACAAGGGAGGTCCATCCATGGATCCAGGGAATTCCCAACACATTAGCCTGACTAGCCTATCATACAAAGCTATAGAAAGGATGATCATGGATATCATAAACAATTACATATGTAACCTACAAACACTGGACCCTAGTCACTTTGGGTTTGTCAAGGACAGGTCTTGCCTGCTCAGTCTGGTGGACTCCTTTGAGAAGGTCACCAAAGATATGGATGAGGGCAAATCAGTACATAATGGCTCACCTTGATCTGGCCAAAGCTTTTGACACAATGCCCCATTTCAACATTGTTAACATTCTGATTAAATTAGGTATTAATCCATACATCTCCCACTGGATAGCCAGGTGGCTTACTGACAGGACATCAGATATTAGGATAGGTGAGTCTTCCTCCACCAAAATGATGGTCAGTAGTGGGGTCCTCCAAGGCTCAGTGCAAAGGACACTACTGTTTGGCATCTACTTCTCTGAATTTGAGGGCAATGTCAGGGTCATCTGGCTGACCAAGTTTGCAAATGACTGCAAATTGGGAGCAGTCACTAATGTCCCCCCAGTATGATAATATCCACAAAGAAGGCCTGATACAGGCAAACAACTGTTGCCAGTCATGGTCTAAAAGTCAATACTAAGAAGTGATTATACTATTCTTCGGGAAGGTAGCCAACACTGCAAAATCCACATTGATAATACACCTCTGAGAGTTGACGCTGTAGTCTCAGATTTGAGAATGCATGTGTGATTTGGCTTTTGACAAAAATGTTTCTACCATGGTGAGGAATTCATTCCATGTTTCACAACCTATATGTAAAGGTATCATATATAGGTCTCTATACGTTATCATCCTGTTGTACTCTATTCTCATAAGATCTATCACTGTGTACAATAGCCCCTTCAGTATCTACCACACCAGACAAATGCAATAATTAGTGCATCAACAGAGATTTCTCAGAAAAAGAATATGTAGGGTAGAAAACAAGACCTATGAAGACAGTCTCAAATTATTTTCTCTATTTCAGTCTCTACAGGCTACTGAGGGGTGACCTATGCCTAGCCTACCTAGTTTTCTCAAGATTCAGCCCTAATGGAATTGTTACACCGCTGTATAACAATTAACATCAGAAGCACCCAATCTAGAGACCTGAATCTTACAAGAAATCTAAACAAGACATGCTCAGAAGACAGGTATGTGTTTCAGAGGATCCCTCCTCTTTGAAACAGACTTCCCATCCATGTGAAACAGAGTCTTTCCTGCATTTATTCAAAAAGAACCTGGACAAGTGGATGGGGAACTGCAAGTGTACCTCTGGTCTGTGAACCATGCCTTTACTAGAGAGAGGAAGCTTGCAAATGTTCAACTTCTTAGGTATTTACACACCTGCAAAACATTTGGTAAACATTACATATCAGATTTTATATTGAGGAATCTGGCTAGGCTTAAAATTGCCCCATGGGTCATTAAACTAGTATTCTACTATGGTACTATGATACTAGTTACACCTATCATGAATGCTCAATGTTATAAGCTTAGAACATGCAACCCAAATGATATCTGACAAAGTCAATGTGGCATGCACACACCATGCTCATAACACAGCCTCAGATATGGTCATTAAGGTTGTTTGTAATGCAAACATAACACAGTAAGTAGCCATGTGGCATCTTAGCTATAATCATCACTCACAGTGCAATTTGGCAGCAGAAGTTGATCATAAGATGATAGTTGCATATTATCAAAGTGATAAAAGTCATGAAGATACCATCTATACTCACTCGTGCATAGTGAATAAAAGGGTCTATATTAAATAAGTGAACACTTAAAAAATCGAATGCTTATTCATCGACCCTAGTTCAGCGAATGCTGAAAATGCCAAACACTCGGAACAGCGATTTTTTCCCAGGGAAAAAAATCGCTGTTCCACAAAAAAAAAAAAAACTTAAAACAGTATTTAATGTAGGGGGCTTTGCCCCCCCCCCACCCCCCCTACTTAAATATCCCAACTCCGAGATCGCACCACAGTGGAGGAAACGGCAAACTCCCAAAACCAGCCCAGCAATTTTTTTCCCTGAGAAAAAAAAAATCGCTGCTCCAAGAGTTCGGGATTTTCAACATTTGCTGAAATAGGGTCAATGAATCAGCATTCACTTTTTTAAGCATTCGCTGATTCAATATAGACACGAATAAAACAGATCAGGACTGCAGACAGCAATGGCCATTCAAAATCACCCATTGTCTCTTGAATGGCAGGAATGCAAACGTAATTTACTGTTGCCATGGCTGCTCGCTAATGCAGACTTGGTGACAACAATGTTGTAAGTACCATGACCAAAGGTGAGGTTATATGACTTACTGTAAATTTCCAGATGACTCATCGTGTGTTATCTCTACCAAGGGGGCATTTTTCCTTGGCAAATGATCACCCTTACTGGGGGGTGACTTGTAAGAAATAAATAGTGCAAAAAATATCAGATGATTGTAAATACATGCATTACTCTGCACAGTTCTGAAAACCAAAAACTGTGGTATTCATATGCCCAGACTGAGGAAATACTGCAGAAATGTTTTACCCTTGTCTACAGGTTGACTTTGTTCATAGCAGTAACTCCCTTCATATCTGTGCATGACAAGCATAATATGGATAACAGTTTTCATAATACTACTCCATAACAAATATCTAGCTAACCACCATGTTGTTATAGCATACAGTTGAATATAGCCAATTTGTACAATTTCCTTAGTATAAACATTTTACTACTATGGTATAGTAGGAACCTACTACTCACTCTTTTCCGGTGGATTTCACCAAATTTCCACCTACAACATTTCCAGTCTGGATATCATCCTATAATGCAAGCCAACATACTAGTGTCAAACCTGGACTCCCATCCTGTATATGCACATCCAACAGCAAAGGTAGTCAGTGATGTCCACCCATGCATAGATCATTGGAAAAACTCTCCTTGGATTCCTCAGTAACTTGATAACCGATGTAAATATGCAGTATGAGCAAGGTCTCCCTTTCATTGCAGTTGGATGCGCAGAACTGACCCAGACATGCAAGTAGGCATGGTATAGGGCAGTTTTGGCTTTGCTAGAAAGGAAGTTTTTATTCTTGTAAAGGAGACCAGGTATTTGGTGGGTTTTCTTAATGTTACTGAGAACATGTAAGTCAAATTTCAACTGGTCATCGATAATTACCCTTAGTAGTCTGGTTTGAGAGTTGACTATGATAGGAGTATTGTTAAGGGAAGAGATAGTGAAAGAGGGTTTAAGGTGATACATAGTTTTTGGGATGAAGAGCAAAAGTTTAGTCTTCTTAGGGTTTAGGATTATGTGGTTCTGGTTGAGCCAGTTTTCAATAGATGAAAATGAGTGCTGGGTTGTACAATGTAGATCAGAGAGGGTATCGGCTATGGTGATGACTGTAGAGTCATCAGCATATTGTACCAGTGATGACAGTGGTGTGGAGGTAGATAACTGATTGGTGAAAATATTAAATGGTAGTGGGCCCAGTATAGAACCTTGTGGAACTCCCATATTTATAGGAAGTTCATGGGACATAGCAGAAAGCCATTTAACAGATTGGAATCAATTGCTGAGGTAACTGGAGAACCAGGAGATAGTAGAGGTGGATAGGTTTAGAGCACAAAGTTTATTTAAGAGGAGGAGGTGGGAGATGGTGTCAAAAGCCTTTGACAGGTCAAGAAAGAGGCAAGAGACTAATTCTGGTTTCTGGCTTGTGAGATGGTATGAATAAAGGAAATCAGAGCAGTAGAGGTGCTATGGCCTGGACAAAAGCCATGTTGGGTAGGGGTGATTAAGTTTGCTTGCATTAGTGGGGTCTATATTAGAACATCGAATATTTAACAGTTCGAATCACTAAAGGTTGACCTTTAGTGATCAAACTGTTAAAACATTGAATGTTCAGAAAAAAAAATAAGAGCAACAAAAAAAAAAAAAAAACTAAACAGTGTAGGCAGGGGGGCAAGCCCCCCTGCACCCCTCATGCACAGCCCCCACCCATAACCCCCACTACTTAAATATACCAACTCTGAGATCACACTACATTGAAGTAAATGGAAATCTCCTCTTATGGAGATTTCCATTTACTTGTTTGATGTCCTGCAGTTTCGCTATTCTCGTGTAGACAATGTTAGATTCAACATTGTCGGCTTTCGAGAATGTAATATAGACCCATATTAGGTGTTGCAAGATTCGTTTGTGTACACATTTTTCTAAGATCTTAGACAGAAGAGATAATATGGCAATGGGCCTAAAGGTGGAGAGTTCAGTACAACTGCCACCTTTATGAATGTGTAGGTTGTAGAATTCCTTCCAAATAGCAGGAACTTTGGCTTCAATAATTTACCGGTTTATGAGAATAGATATGGGAAGTGCAAAGGAGTTGGCTACTTTCTGTAGAAAGAATAGGGGGAGACTGTCTGTTGAGGGGGAGCAAGGTTTAAGTTTAAGAAGCAAGGACCTAATATAGTTAGTAGATACTGTTTTTAGGGAAAGGTTTGTGGCAGTGTTGGAAGGTTTTAGAGGGTTGGTAGGTATGCTGGTGCTGGTGTTGGAGTTAGTATGCTTGGTTAATTTACTGATGGTGTTAATAAAATAGGAGTTAAAGCCAGTAGCGATTTGGAGAGGTGCATTTGTAGAGTTAGGTTGAGGTGAAGAGGGGTTGAAAGGATGGAGGATTTGGTTAATAGTATACCAGAACTTCTTTGGGTTATTAAGGTGTGATTCAGGGGGGGTTTGTGTAGTAATTCCTCTTATCTGTGGTGGTGGCTTTCTTTGCAAGGTTGCATAGATGCCTATACTGTTGGAAGCAGCAGGGGAGTTTAGTTTTATTCAAGAGCATAAAGGTTTTATCCCTTTGAGCCATAAGGGAGCGGGTGGAGTTTGTTAGCCAGGGAGATGAGATTGCTTTTATTCTAATGTTGCGTATAGGAGCTAGGGAAGCAAGTATGTTAAGGAATATGTGGTTAAATTTTAATACAGCTTCATCAAGGGGTAACTGTCTAAGGAATGACCAGTTAATCCTAGAGAGATGGTTGTTTAATGTATCAAAGTGTGTTAATTTGCGACATGCTTTGATCTTATGTGGTCTACACATGTGAGGAGGGAAGCGGATGACTTTAGTAGGGCGATGGTCACTGAGTTTATCTGGAAGAGTTTCTAGGAAGTGATATCTCTGGTGGTGGGAAACTGTGATCCAATCAAGTATGGAGGAATTAGTAGAGGATTTGGCAGTATAAGTAGATGTGGTAATTAGTTGGGTGAAACTGTGAAGATTAATGGAGGAGGAGGGGGATTCAGAGGAAAGGGCTAACCAGTTAATGTTAACATCGCCCATGACAATAGTTTTATTAGGGAATTCTTTCCTGAGTGATGAGAGGATAGTTGGAAAAAATAAATAAATGGAGCAAATATTTTACTCAATTCATATTCTTAGATTGACCCAGAAATGTTACATCATTGTGTTTGTTCTGTATGAACCTGCAAAGGAAGAGGTATGGCCATTTGGTTCACTGAGTGCTATGAATTACACTTCCAAGGTAACTTCCAGTGAGAATGCTCTTCATCTGCTTGTGGACATTTCGGACATCTACAACAAGTCACTATATTATATTTTTATATATGCATGGCTCTGTATAGCATAGATTTCTGTGACTTGCACTTCCATGTTCAGCCGTATGAAGCAAACTGTGTGTGTGTGTGTGTGTGTGTGTGTGTGTGTGTGTGTGTGTGTGTGTGTGTGTGTGTGTGTGTGTGTGTGTGTGTATATACGCATACGCATGCATGTGTACCCACAACAACCTACAGATATGTGTGTTATCTGCAACTGTATAATCTTGATTTATATCCTTAGCTGTGTATGACCTTTGTTATTGTGATAATTGATGTAGCTATACCCATCCACTTCTCATGTTTATTCTTGCTTCCATTTGGAGGTTCTACAGTAGCTTCATTTAAACACATTCTGTAACTACCTGTGTTCCAGTCTGTTGTCCAAGCACATTGCAAGCTGCCTACAGTATAGGCTGAAAAGTGTTGCCTTGTTCTATACCAAAGTGGGAGATAAGCATATACTGCTATGTATACATGCGGTTTCACTTCACAATCTCAAAATGCTGAAATCTCGAATTTCAGCATTTCGAGACCATAAAGCCGAAATCGTACAAAACCGAAACCTCAGAAACCCGAAACCATAAACCCACACACACAGCATACACCACACCTCACACAAACCACTACACCCACACCACAAAACAAATAAACACACAAAAACACCAAACATCCAAATACCTACAATGCACAAAAGCAAGGGAGACAAGCTCCCCTGCACCCCCACACCCCCTATTTATATATACTAACTCTGAGATAGCACAAACAGTAACAGACAGAACACTCACACCCAGACATTCCACAGTCCCTCTCTCAAACACACATCACACAAACACCAAAACATCCAACAAATCATATGTTAACCTACCTATCCTAACCCACACATACAACTTAAAAACAATCTAACACACACTCAAACTCCCACCCAAAACCCTTAAAAAAACAGTCACTTACCTTAAACTCCATGCAGATCCATACACCACATCAAACTACATCCAATGTAAGCACTGCACGTCACGTAACATAAAGCCATAACCGCAAATTTGAGATATTCGAATTCGGGATTATGCACTTTCCACATTTTGAAATTCAGCTCAAGATTTCAGCATTTCAGGATTATAAAGTGAAACCATACATGCATGTATGTAAACCCTGCATGTTTGTAACATTGTACCACAATAGGCATGGCTTTTATGTTGCTTCCCACCCTGTGTACATGTCCCTTCTTTGGTACCTGTTGTTACCTTTTTCACATATTGTCTGTTCAGTTGTAACAGTACCTCATTCTGGCCACAAGTTTGGTGTCTCTTTGCAGTATGTGTGTTTTGTTACAGAGCTATGATTGTGGCATAGTGATGGATGCATGCTAAACAAATCATTGCATACTCATATTCTATCCATCCAAAATTCTCTTGGTATAGAATGCCACACCATTGACAATATTATGCAATATCTTACAGCTATCCATAGGTGTTACCATTCAGCATATGTGTGGGTCATGGTGTACTGGACTGGTGATAGGCAAATGATCCTTCTTGCCCCAGACCTTGGTCAAGACAAGATCCATGAATAGCATCTAGGCTAGATGAAGTGACATTTTGTACTCTACAGTGTAATGTCGTGTGTGTGTGTGTGTGTGTGTGTGTGTGTGTGTGTGTGTGTGTGTGTGTGTGTGTGTGTGTGTGTGTGTGTGTGTGTGTGTGTGTGTGTGTGTGTGTGTGTGTGTGTGCGTGTGTGTGTGTTCAATCAGAGTAGCTAAGTTATGCTGAAAGCACAGTTGACCAGTTTATCAGACAGTTAGCTACATTATTCTGGTAGGATGAATGTTTAGTTTATTCTTCAGTCAGTAACTAAAAATGCCATTTTGAAAAAACTTTTCTGTGAGATGCACATGTACATAACAACCTTCATAATTCTTTTACACAACAGATCATACATACCCAACTTGCATTTATAAACAATAAATAAATGCAAAAATACTACCGTACAACTAATAAACACCACATTAACGTAGGAAGTTTAACAAAAAATTAATAATACATGTGTTTCCAAAATGCATTATAGATGTGATGACCATACTGTATAACTTCACAGTATATAGAAGGATATAGAAGGTATGCAATAATAGTTTGTATCCCTTAGCTAGGAATATATATAGTGCTAGTTTAGATAACTAATATTGTAAGATAATTGCTACAGCTTTGTGGCAAGGACTTCTGTGAACTATGAAAGTTACTAGTGGGGACATCACTAAGCTTTGTACCAGTAGAAAACAAATTAGTTTATTATTATCTGTTAGATTGTCTCATCTGTGAACTTAAATGACTTTTGGTCACATATCAACAGTTCATCTTCTTACAGTACTGCTTCCCACAATCCACACTGCAACACACAGTCAGAAGAGCATAATAAATGCCTTACATACTACTACACAGAAACCACTCTCACAAAAAACAACAGTAGTATATCACTGTACAACTTGTGGGTAAATCAACTATGAGACATACCACATAATTAATTAGTGCAAACATACACCAACATATGCAAAAATATATCACCTATAATTTTAAATATCTGTAATACCCATTATGTATGTGGTTGATAAACTGTTTGCAAACATCTATTGCATGCTGAATGTGTTTATTTTACCTGTGAATGCCACAACTGTAAGTACACTGAGTATCACATGTCTTCTATTATTTAAGCATAAGTAGCAGTAAGGAATATCCAACTATTCATATTGTCTGCATGTGATGGCTCTCCCTTTAGGTTAATATCCTTCAATAAGGTATTCACTGTCTGCAGTACTTTTTATTTAAAGAACTGGTTTGTGATAATAAAGTACACATCAGAAGATCTTAAAGCTGTATACTTAAAATGCACTGTATGCATAGAACAGGGCCATTTTGCTTAGACATTATGGAATGTTAAACATCAGTCATCCTGAAGCCACACCATGCAGCATTACAATCACACATCTCCGGCAGTTCCTACAGACACATACACACACACACACACACACACACACACACACACACACACACACACACACACACACACACACACACAGAAAACAAAAATGGAAAAGCAATCAGTCATACACAAGTTCACTGAAATAATGCAGCATCTGGAAACAAGTCACAGGAGACATATTTCCTTCACAAGAAGTATATCCTCATTTTATGTACTTAAGGCATATGGAAAATCTATTTGGAAAAGTGGGTCATATACACACAGAGCAAGATAACGTGTGTAAGTAAGTACTGGCAGATATAAATGCCAGTGCAAGAAGAAACTGTACATTGGCACAGAGTAGGAAGACCACTAATGATATGGTGTCACCTGCCAAAAGTAAATCATGGCAGAATGCAGTTTTACATGACACCACAGGTGGTGGTGCTTCCACGGTCACTTAATAAGGAGTATTTGCTATGCCCATGTAGTGATGACTGTGATACAGGTGAGCATGGAATTAGTGCTATTTAAGATGGAGTGGATATTGGGAGTTTAGTACACCAAAACTGCATTCACACAAAAGCTGCCATATAAAATGTCTTATGATATGAATTTTATTTGTTGATTCAATTCACGGCTACATACCAGTTTGAAATGTTTCCCTATTAAGTACCTTAGGACTGATAATACAACCACAAGATGGCACATAACATAATTCCTTCATTTTCACCTGCACTAATAATCATACAGGGATTTACTGACAAATGAGTAAGGAGGCATACCGTATTAAAACACTTACCATTTGTTTGTAGGTATGCTGCCAAATGAAACATCAGTGATAAGCTGTGCTGAAACTCAGCAGGCTGATGTCACTTGTTGACAATGATAATGTCATCACTCTCATACTTGCGACATAGCCTGAAAACAGTGGCATGCAGTTGCAATATATAATGGGAAGAGCCCTTCTCCCCAACAGATTAATAACTCCAGAACTAGTGAGGCAGACTCATAGGTAGTTCACCATGGTGAATACCATTAATAGAAGGGGTTGAATAATCTTGAATCTCAGCATCTTTTTCTGATGCACGTTAAACGTCTGGAATAGAACATGACAATCTGACAATACCTGATGTTCAAATACCCATAACACAGTGTGTCCACAGTGGTACCAGGCAAAGGTATCAATCACAGCTGGCTCCAGAGATATGTAAAGCATTATCTCCTTCACAAAAAATGTGTTGGAAAATTATCAGGCACAGGCTAACCATATGTGAGAAAATGCACTAATAGATGGAAATGTTAGAGGTCAGGGACATTGTCACTATGATCCTCATGTGGAGAATGGTTTTCCACCTGGTATCTGTGACAGCCTCTCTTTGTACACTTGTGAGGACTTGCCAGACACACATTGGTGGAACTGATGATGGTGGTAGACGGCAGGTCCACATGCATGAGGGCCATCTGAGACATGCCTTACAGTTGCCCCAAGAAGGTGCAGCATCCATGGATATGGAGTCCTCTATGACTAGGCTAGCTGGTCATCACTGGACATTGACATCATATAGTAGGATCTTTCAGTCAAGGTCACGGTCTTGCAGCATTGGCTGCTCACTTTCTAGGGCATCACCCGTATCTAGCTGGTCACACCATCATAACAACACAGGATCAAGCTCTCATGGCAGCACTTACTCCCAGTCTTTAGGAGCATCCCTAGTGCTATCATTAGGGGACATTATGTATGACACAATACATATGTGACTAATACCCACAATTTCAGATATTCTGACACCCCATCACTGGGTAGCCTGGTATTCTGACATCCCAGTGATGGGAAAACTACACAGACAACAATCACAGCTGAAGCAAACTTAGCACAATGCATAACATGAAGAAGAATAAAATCAGTTACACTTACCTGAAAGGACTGAAAATACTGTCAGTAAAGACAAAAAAACAAGGGAAACATGTCAGCAAAAAAAATTGGAAAAATGGGTTGTTCAGAAATAACAAGTCTAAAATGTCAACATTATGTTCAGAATAACAGTTGATAACTTCATTAGGCAAGCATCATATTATTACTACCGTAATCTGCAGAAAAGGTTGCTGTGTTGCCATATGCCCTGCTTCATAACTGTGCCCACTTTTCAGAACACTTTCCCTCCTGCTTATCTGCCAAGCAAATGATGAATGTTGTGACCATATAAACTATACATTTGTGTACAGTGTGTGGAGGAATGTCTGATACATAGTGTAGGTTGACCATGCACTTCTCAATGAAGCCAAGTCATAAGACAGCATGTACTAAGTTTTAACTTTCTGACTTTGCACTAACACATAGTGAAAATCATGGCCCATAGCTGTGGATAGATACTGTAGATTCATCTGCATTGACGGGTAATATGCATGAGCCTGCCTTAGTGGCTGATGTCCTGCTACTGTTACTTTTGGCTGGCCACCATCATCGCTATCATCACTAGTACAAAAAGCAATAAATGAAGTGTCACTACCACTCAGTATTTCATTGGCCAATGATTGCAGCAGTGGAACCACATTATGCAGAGCAACAAGAAAAGAGCATTCTGCACTCAGTAGCAGGGTCATACTGAAGGGCCTGCAGACTTATTCTGGCAGCAGAAACAGATGTTAAGCAAGTAAAACACTCTCTTTTAATAACTGTCCATGTCTGAAACAGAGTGGTATTAAACTGCCCTTCTGCAACTCCCTGTGGTTTATGAACTGTCATCATTAGGCAAGGTTTGATTGAGTGGATAGCCTGAATCACCTGAAAAATATAAAATAAAGGAAGGAGCAAATGTAGACAGGATGGTTAATTATTAAACCTTAGTCAGTACATAGTCAAATAGCTCTGATGCCCCAGACTTATTCACTGTACACTTGCCAACAAGGTGCCCATGTGGTAACCTATGATGCAGGAGGTGGCACTACATTGACGATATGTGCCATATATGGGAATCATGGGTAGTGCCATGATGCTGGAGCAATACATTGGTGATGCAGCCATGTGCATCAACCACAATAACTGATGTAATAGCAGTCCTTCCTGTTATGGTACCTTTCCCTCCCTGGTCTAGGAGGAGCCCTAATAGCCACATGATGCAATCTATCCTAATGAGCACCTCAAGGGAGCATGTTATACAGTAGAAAGCATATACAGTAGTGGGTTGTTCTTGTAGTGACACTGGGAATAAATATGCTAATCTAGATACACTAGACAATCTCAACGTACTGAAATGTCGAAATTCAGTACATTGAGACCGAATAGTGGAAAGTGCAGTTAACCGAAACCACACTATGCAGAATCTGCAAATGGCGAATCCGCTGCTACCGTGGTGTTGCGTTCATGACGTGCGATGCAGTTTGTGGATTTATCTGGGGTTTCAGGTAAGTGTTGTGTGTTTGAGGATAATGGGTAGGGAATTTTGTGTGTGTGGTGTTGTTTGTTGTGTGTTTGTGTGTTTAGTGTGACCCCTGAGTTAGAATATATAAGTAGGGGGGTGTGGGGGTGTGGGGGGTGCAGGGGGGCTTGCTCCCCTGCTTATAGGTAGGTTAAGTGTGTTTGTGCGTGTTGTTATGTTTGTTTAGTTATGTTTGTTTAGTTAGGTAGGTGTATGTGTGTGTGTGTGATTATGTCCTGGTTTGTGTGTGTGTGTGTGTGTGTGTGTGTGTGTGTGTGTGTGTGTGTGTGTGTGTGTGTGTGTGTGTGTATGTGTGTGAATGGTCGCGATTGCAGTATTTGTGATTGTTCAGTCTCAAAATACTGAAATTTGACATTTCAGTATTTCGAGATTGTATAGTGAATCCGCTAATCTATATGGACTAAGGTAACATTGATTAACTGCGACAGTATCCTCAAGAAAGAAGCCTAACAAATACCCCAACATGTCCTCAGCTTGTCTGTGAAATGTCCTTGTGGCAAGTATCGTGAGGGTTAAACATACCTTGGTATCCACAAAAACAAAAAGGCCATGTATTCCCTCAGTCCAAGTTTGTGAGTAATACAAGTTCACCAAAGCTTTTATAATGCCCCTGTTCACACTAAAGTGTTCAGTTCTGAGGAGTAGTAGGTTTTCGTATGTATATATAGGGTCACTTTCCTGCAAGGTGCAGACGCCTCAGAATCAATGTGTTTTAATGGGGTATATAAGCAGTACAGCTACTGCACATCTTTGCAGAAAGAGGTTTTTCCACGGAGAGTTGTTTATTTTATGTTTAATCAAAAGTAATGGTTTGATGACTACTTTCATTACTTTCATGTTAAATGAGGGTCGATATTAGTTTTTTCAAAGTTTACTTATCTCGAATGTCTGTTCATTGAACTGACATCATCAAATGGCCATTCATCAAATATTTAAATCAGTCAACATTTTTCCCAGGTAAGTAAACTAGTTGGACAACATACAAAAATTTGCCCTTTTCCCCACTGTAGTACAATCTTACAGTTGGTATATAGGTAGGGGGGGTTTGGGTGTGTAGCCCCAACTTTGTTGGGTTTAATTTACTGTGTTTGTGTTTTGGATGGTGTGCTAGCCAACTAGTTTACTTACCTGGGAAAAACATTTGCTGATTTGAATGTATGACGAATGGCCATTCAATGATGTCGAGTCGATGAACAGCTGTTTGAGGGAAGTAAACTTTGATGAACTAATACAGACTCGTTAACTGATGCTATTTCAATGTTGTCTAACAACTTGATTTTCATTGAAGTGATATAGTCCAGTTTACACTATCTGTAGAATTTCCTGCACATTATTTAATTGATCCTGTTGTCAGAATGTTCTTTTTTTGTTTTTGTTTTTTTTTTGCGTTTGCAGCTTCTACAACCTGTTTCCTGTATACAGAAGAACTTCACTATATTTCTCAGAGACTAAGAACAGCTATTGGTTGGGCACATTGATATGACAGTGGTGGCAGAAGGGAGGAATCACACAGGCACCTCATCATTCCAGTTTCACTTCACAACCATCATCATCATAATCATCCCCATTTCTCCCATTTTCTACATGAGGTTGGGATGTCATGTCAACTGTCACCATCTGTCACCACTCTCCTTCCTTCTTTGACACTCAAGCCTGCTTATTGCCGGGCTCCTTTTACACAATCAGTCCTCCTCTTTGTTGGACACCCTTGCTTCCTCTTGCCTTCTTCCTGTCTGTGCCCAAATTTTCTTTACCAGATTGTTTTCTGTTTTTCTGCACATGTGCTCAAACTACTGTATTCTGTTTTCTTTTACCTTTTTGCAATTGAGTGTGCACTCTACAACCCATCTCCAGCACTTCATCTCCCTCATCTCTGGCTTTCTGGACTGCTATGCCTTTACTGCCCAGGTTTCCATACCATACAGTAGTTCTGACCACACCACTGTTTTGTACACCTTATTTTCAGCTACTTTGGTATTCTTCTGTCATATACTACACCTGTCATTCTGTGGCAGTTGGTTGCAGCCCTCTACATCTAGTGTTGACCTCTCATTCAAACTTCCCTTCTCCTCAACCACCCCTCCCAGATACTTGAAGCTGTTAACCTGCTCCACTATTTTCCCTTCTATCTAGGTTCTAAGCTTCTTCTGACCTCCACCATTTACTGCCATTACAGGAGTCATATCTGTACTCAGTTTCATCCCATGTGCCTTCACTTTTGCATTCCATTCCCCTATCCTTTTCGAAGTCTTGATCAGAGTCTGCCTGTAATGGCATATTGTCTGCATGCAGCAACTTTGTTGATCTGTCCTCTCTGACCTGTTTGCTAATGTAGTCCATCACCAGTATGAACAGCAGCGGGTTTAGAACTGACCCCTGATGCAGCCATTTTTGCATATAGTACTCCAATGATTCATGGATTGACACTTGCAAAAAGGCAAGGCACAGAGAAGCAAGCCACAGAGAAACAATGCACAGAGAAGCAAGCTTGCACATCATCAGCCAAGGTTTCTTACACACGTTCGATTTTCAGTACTTGCTACCATCAATCAAGTCACAGCTACAAAGGAGAGCTGGACAATGCAAAAAAGCCTGATTCTTCTGTACTCCATTGACCATACAGTAAAGTTGAATAATTGTGCAAGTCTTATCATCTTTAAAAACAACCATGGAAGCATCATATTCCTGTACCATCACACACAAGATCAAAATCATAGCAGTAAATACTTTTTTAGAAGTTTAGAAATTCTACCTTTCCAGCACCACCATATACTGTATGCACTAATTGCCAAGTGTTATCCTCAGGAGGTAATGCCTATGCTTAATTTTTAATTGCTAAGCAACTGACTGTAGCATAATTTATTTTACTTAACGGGAAGAAATCTCCTGAGTCAAGGTGACTTATGCAGGCCACTTCCAGTTTTCTCTCCTTGTAAAGTCTGTTTAGTGTTACAAAAACAATTCAGCACAAGATTGCAGGTGCCATGCTGCTCTTCTGATCTTTAAATCAAATTTAGTATTTCACACTCTAAGATGCCTCCAAGCCAGAGCTGACAGCTTAATAAAGTGGAGATTTTTCTGCAATAAATCTAAGTATACTCCCATCAATCACAAGAAAGAAGTTCAGACCTTTGCCCTCTCTCCTGACATCTCTGCAAACAAAAACTTATGAATGTATTGCTGATTTAAATATCCAGTTTCTAATAGTAGTGCAACATGGCACACAATGACAGATTGCATATATTTTTACTACCCTTTTTATGCAATATGTGGTTATGAAATAATACATTTTAGATAACACGTTAAGTAACATATATGCCATAATAATGAACATGCTCACAGCTCAATACCTGAGCACCTTTGAGGTAAGCTTTCCCCTTTGTTTTGCATAACGATGCATGAAGAATGCAATAAGCATACAATAATGATATATTATGCATTGAGAACGCCAGCTATTACCTTTTCACACTGTTCTGCACTGTTAATAATGTGGTACAGGATTTTTAAACTTTTTATATTTTTCTTCTGCATTTTGTTTTACATTCTGCATTTTTCTCCTTCTTCAATCAATGTTTGTTTAAGGCTCTGACAAAGAAGTACAAGTGCAGCCATGATTCATAGTGAAAGTACTTTTGTGATTTTGGGTTAAATCCTAGAACTGGCTCATTTTTTATCAGATTCTTTTACCTGAATTTCAGTTATTTTTCCTCTGTTCTTTCTAATTACAGTGACAATGTATGAAAACAATGTATAGGTAACCTCTGTCTCATATTTAAATAAATGGGTTGTCTCTATTTATCATTTTTGTTTAATCTGTAGATGCAGCATGAATATTGCTATTAGCTTAGATGATGTAGGGTGGTACTCATAGCTATACATGTGTACAGCGTGCAGTTTTACAAGGCACGCACACATGTAAACAGTGTGTGATTCATAGGAGTATGATGCACATATAAGCAACCCTCAAAAGGTTGCAGAGTCAAGACATATACAAAGAAGTGCACAATGCCAATTGAATGCGAAAATGTAAGTATATGCTTTATCAGCATTATAACAATGAAGCACCTATTCCATCTTTTGTGATTCAGAGTGACACTTAGCTATGCAACTGTTCACTGTGCACATAGGCTATAAAAAAATTAAGCATTGCTGTTTCTAGTCTGCAGTTGGTTAAAATGCTTAGCCTGATTCGAGTCTTGTTTGCCACTTTGAGGTGCATGCTTACCTAGAATCACACACAGCCTCATCTGCCGAGCAGAACTTGGAGACCTCAGAGGAAGTGTTATAGGCAACAGATAAGGCATTATAATTTTGAGGAGCATGAGGTTCTTGAATGATTTAGAGTGGACAGGGATTTGGGCTTTGATGAACCTGCATTTGGTAATATGCTCACTATAGGTAATGAAATTCTTGAATGTAGAATGATAGGTATCGAGATTCATTACCATGGAACATTGGAACAATGGAACATACGAGTGATACTAGGCCAGAGCTCAGTGGGACCATTAAAATGCTTAGCCATATACATCTTTAATTAGATACACTTAAAAGTTCTCGCTACTATTTCTGAGCACTTAATAACACTCAGCTCCCAAATCAAGTAGGAACAGACATGATAACCCTGATGTAAATTTGTCTCTACCCATCCAGTCATCAAGACTAGCCTTAATTTCAGAAAACAAAAAGATCTATTCTACTTTGCTTGACCAGTAGTGGTAATATATTCTGTAGGCAGATAATACATTGAATTAGAAACCTATCCCTCTACTGAGTCTTGTTAATTTTATCATGTAAATTCATGTCCTTAGTATGGATACTTGTAGAACCATTGGTTTTGCAAAGACATAACAGGCCAAATAGGATTGGATCTTTCACATGAGAAAAAAGTGAGATACAGGTCACCTCAAAGCAGCTGGTAGACTACTGAGGATAAAGAACTGAGCTAATCTATCAGGATAGTTGAAGCATTTAAGGCCTTTAATTGTTTGATTAAAAGAATTGTTGGTGTCTTTCCAGTTCAGTGATATGCATGGATTTGTACATAACAAAGGTGACATTGTATACTATGGCTAAATTTAGTGCTAAGTTTATCTCACATAGCCACATTCTTCAGTACTAAACCCTGGAAATGTAGTTTCCCTTGAAGTCACACTTTGAAGAAAGTCTTACAGTCATTTGGAACAAAGTATTAGATCCCCCTGCACTAGACAAAAAAAACATTATTTTATATGACCAGATTTCCAGCCAGCCAGCATTTTCAGTAAGTAGTAGTATATAAACAGGCACTGGTAAGGGAAGAGTATGATGGTAAGATGACTTCTTTGGATCTTGAAAACATTCCCTTGGAAATTAATTGAAGCAGATTGAGGAATTTCCTGACTATGCTGGAAACCCAATGATTGAATGAGAGAAAGTTATTCACATAGCTACCCAGGTCACATATAACCATATCTGTTTGAAGAAGATTACCATTATAAAATGAGGTGGGAGCAACTTTTTTTGTGAAAATCTACTATACTCCCTTTCTTTGCATTTGGCTTGAGGTCATTTACAATAAACCAGGTATGTACAGAGTCCAGTAGTTTATCATTAGTGGATGAGTAGACAACAGTGCCCAGCTTGCAGTCATCAGCAAACTTGGCCAACCATACTTAAGGCATATCGGTTTGGATATCTGCAAAGTAAGTGCCAAACAGGAAAAGGCTCAGCACTGAACCACTGTTAATAGTGGCAAGAAAGTACATAACTAAATACATCCTATATCGAATGAGGGTGCCCTCATTAGTGATAACATGGACATAGATGAGCTTTTCTTTGGTGGATAGTTTAGTTGCTGAAATATTTTCAATAATATGTCCTAAATTCTCAAAAAGATATGATTAAATCTGCACTATATTCGGTCAAAAAGAATAGTTTGATCTGACCTGACTTAATACAAGGGTGCTTTATTCATAGTCTTAAGGACCACTTAATAAAGCCAATAACCAATCTATTTAACATGATGCTGGAAATACTGTGGTTCCAGTTAATTTGGAAGTCAGCTGATGTCATGCCAATATAACAGTACACATGATGATATCTCTAACTATCACCTGATTAGCTTGACCTCACTTCTAGGCAAGTGTTTGAATGGTGCACACTTTCCATACTAAGTAACAATGAGAATGACTTAGCCCTCACAAATCTGAAACTACACGATTTTATTAAAAACACATCCAATAGCAACTAGCCTAGTACAATTTTATGAAACAGTCAGTGTTGCATTTGGTGATAGCATTAGTTCTGGAGTGTTATATTTTGACCTGTCAAAGGACTTTTTATAATATTCCTCATACTGTGGTAATACAGTCATTGAGAAGGCAGAAAATGAATACCTACATTATTTAATGGGTAAAATGCTGGTTAATAAACAGATGACAGTGTGTTAAGTTGAATGGACATGATTCCAGCTTGTTAGCAGTTCCTTCTGGGGTAGCACAGAGCTCATTCTTGGGCCATGTATTATTTAATTAGGTTTACCTCCATAATGTCAATAACTACAATGGTGAACCCACTTCCACAAACTCTGAACTGCATCTTCACAAAATGTCGAACTCCGATATTCTGAACCACAAAATCTTGCCCCTTTTTGACCCATGTTAACACTTGTTTGAAGGTGTGGTCAGAAATGTTAACTTATGATGTTTTGTTGGCTTTCTGAGGTTTCAGTGCTATGGGTTTCACGGAAATGGTTCAACATTGTGCACATTCGCCATTATGGCTGTTGGTATTATGAAGATAAACCATTTAATTATGTGATCTTTTTACTGTCTATTAAAGTCACTTATTGGGTGTCCAAATACATAGGTAAAATCACAATTGGTGGTCATTTAGTTTCTTCAACAGATTTTCTGACATTCAACTATCCTGTTTCTGATGTATTTGGATAGCTAAATAATCATGGATTGTATGTTAATTCTACAAAAAGTGGTGTGATGCACTTTGGCACTTTCATAGTAGATAAGACCTTATTATGTGTTCTTACAGTTCATGAAATCCCTGAATGCAAAGAATTAGAAGTATATATTAACTCAAACTTCCACTATAAAAATAATGCTTGTGTTGTTAAAGCAAAAGTCATGCATATTATGGAATTATTATTAAATCAGCACTAGGATGGCAACTTTTCTGGTAAAATTATTTACCACCTATGTTAGTCCCACTTTTAAACACAACTCCTTCTCCTTTTGCTGCTCTTCTGAAGGTGATCTGTTGCTGTTAGCAACTGTTTAAAGGAAATTTGAAAAATGAATAATTGTAAAACATTGTCTTAAAAGTGCATGTCAAGAAAAACTCAATCGATATTGAATATGTTATCACTGGATAAGAGGCCGATTATGTTTAGCATACCGTGCTCTCTTTGCCAGAGAATTCCAACTCTTATTGAATATTGATATGCTGCAAACAAATAAATCATCCAGATGACAGTATTATACATTTCAAGTTTCTAAATGTAAAACAGACTCAAGAGAGATAAATTTATCTCTCTTAAAATTGCTTTGTCCAGGAACAGGCTACTTCTGTATGTCAGGCAGAGTGGTTATTCAATTGTTTTGAAGAATAAGTTAGATACTTAGTTTGGGAATACAATTTATTCCTGGAATTTGTAGCCTACATTCCAATGGTCTGTGACCTCTATGCATTATACTCAAACTATGAAGTGATGAAACTTTCAATAATGAGGTACCCTAGTAGTTATAATGTTATAGTCAGAGACAGTACCAGCAACTATTATTATGTGAAGTATGTTGCATAACCAGTTTCCAATGCAGCAGAAAATATAGGAGGTTGTATAAAGTTTATATAATTCTTCAATGATACCAGCATGGGAAATATTGTCAAAAACATCAAACAGGTCAGGTTAAGCAGCACTTATAGAGTGACCACTGCCTACAGCCTCAGTAACCTTTTCAATGAGGTTTACTAGGTTCAGGAGTCATGAGCAGTCCTTCACAAAGCCATATCGAATGGGCTCAGTTAATTTGCATATGTCTGCATATATGAATTCTGCTATATGTTCCATGGCTTTGTATATAGGTCTGGTGAGGCTGATGGGCTTATTATTACCTGAGTCTGTAGAGATCAGTCATGTGTAGATGCACTCAGTGGCTTTTGTCCAGACATCAGGCACAAATGCCATTGATAGGCTGAGGCTGCACTGTTAGGCTTGGATAGTGCATACTGGGCACTTGTGAAAATGCTGGCTGGAATGTTATCTGGTCATATAAAATATTGTTTTTAGTCTGTGGCAGGGATTCTAATACTTGTTCCAAATGACTGTAAGACTTCTTCCAAAGTGACTTCAAGGGAAACTACATTTCCAGGGTTTAGTACTGAAGAATGTGGCTATGTGAGATAAACTTAGCACTAAATTTAGCCATTAATATATTGGCTATATTTGTAGAACTGGACAGTTTGTTATTAATGTGTATGAGCTCTGTGAATTGATGAACACTATCCCTTACTTTCCAGACATAATCAAACAAAGATCTGTAGTGTCCTTAGGTAGCTGTAGTGGTAATACGTTTGTACTCTGCTTTATATTTTCTAATAATACTCCTAAGTTCCTTGATGGCATGTTTCAGTGTGGCCTTGAGGGACGTTCCATTCTTTCCTTTCTTTACGTACATAGTTTATTAATGCTGGAGTTCCACCAGAGAGGTTTATAGCTACATTTTGCATAATATTTAGGACAGGTGTGTATGGACTTTTCCATGCATCTGTTTAGATGCTGGTAAAAACTGGAGGTGAATGGGGTGGCACCCCCAGTTGAATCTAGTAATAGGGGATTGTTAGGAATTTTTGGTAGGTCTTCTACAATTTGAAGTAGGATTCCCATGGAGAGATCCCTAAAGATGGTCTCATTTGGTGGTGATGTGGTACCAACAGACCTGACAGGGAAGATTATTGATTTTTTTGTCAGAGTTAACCAGGGGTGAGGATATGTGTGGTGGATGCAGGTGGGGGACTAGGTTGGTAAGGACAAATTCAAGAATATTAGAGCTTCCACTGTGAAGTTTTAAAATTTGCTCCAGTGCATTGGTATTAGTACAGCACATAAGTGTTCCAAAGAATTCTTGAGTAATTGGTGCCCTCTGGCATAAAGGTATTTGGTTTGATATTTAAACTTTCCATGCTATGAAGATAATTTCCATGACTTTTGGGTGATATTAATGGGCATTTTAAGTTAGCAGTGCAGTAGTAGTTGGACGTGTCAAGGGTGATTTGGATCTTTAAGAGCTCTAAGTTGGGGTTGTGGTTACTTTGGTGTGAGGTGATGGTGTTTGTGACAAACAGAGATACTTTCCCACAGTTACTCAGGGGTCTGAAGGTGTAACTGGTGATAACTCCTGGCATAAAGGGAGTGCTGTTATTGCACTGAAACCATGTCTCAGTAACTTAAAATATATCTATGTGCTTGAGTTGCAAGAGAACCTTGAGTTCTGCCATCATTCTATTTAGACTCCTAGCACTGAGGAGTGTTACCATGATGTTTTATGCATGTGGATGTGAGTTTGCTATGTAGGAATGTTTATTAGGGATACTTTGCTTAAAAAAGCACTATGAGGGCAGCAAAGCCTTTAGCCAGTATACTGAAGCCCTGGTATGAGAGGACTAAGCCATCCTTGCAAAACAAGAACTGTTGTCTACCCTGTCATCTCAAGCTGATACATGCTGGATCTCTTAAGAATGGGATCAATTGTTCAGCCAATTTTTAAAACCATTTATCTTGTCTTGGTATCAAGGTATCAGTCTTTGTGAAAGCAAGATACTACCTAAGACCAGTATCTTTCCTTCTTTTAACACATGCATATTAAGTTTGATCATGTCTCTGTCTCTGCATACCCCTCTGAGAAAAACACTGCAGGTCAATTACCTCCATGTTGGCCACCAGTAAGTTGCAGCCACATTTGTTGGGTTTAAGTGACCTTAGGGCTCTTGTGACATCACGGATCCTGGTACAGGATAAGCAGCTTACAGTCACCCTGTTCTTGTCCAGACTGGTGAGTCTGGAGTCTATATGCCTAACTATAGAGTCTCTATGACTAAAAAAGTTTCCTTGAATAGAAGTGGACTTGGTGGCTTTTAAGTATGCATTACTAGAGAGCTTTGGGTGATCTGTGTGAAGGTACAATAGGAGAGACTAGAAAAGTGTTAGATATTATCTTTCACAATGAAGGCAGTTATTTTTTAGAGCATGTTCTAGGAGGATTTGACAACATTTTCTTTACAGTCTCAGCAGAAGTTATGTGCTTGGTGGTGTGTTATGACTGACATGGTGTTGTAGATGCATGATGTTGCCTGACTGGGCACTGATGTAAGATGTTTGCTTCAATGGTTTTTAAACATTTATCTCTGTCACAGATTGTACCAACAATTGGTAGAAGAAGTGAGCAGTTGCTTGGCATAAAGCAGTTGCTACTCTGCTTTAGAACAACTAATGCAGACTGGCCACAGATGGGGTGAGAGTAGATTGTTGAGCCATGTTACAAGAGAATGGAAAAGTAGGAATGGTAGTATTACTCAGGGTGTGGGGAAGACTACTGCAAAAGACCCTGAAGATTAATGGGTAAAGTATTTAGGGTGATTCTGCAAAGTTAGGTTAGATGATAGATAATCTAGTAATACTTAACTTAAAAGATGGAATTTGGTTTGCCAAGAAAAATAAATAGTGGCAATTGTCTATTGGCTCCAAGCTGGTTACTGCTAGTGCCGGTCTTACCACATCTGCACTCAGAAATCAATGTTCATTTACTCCCTTTCTCATCAAAAGCAAAATAGTAGCACCAGATCCAAGTTGGCTATGAAAAACAAGTGACAGGCTATTTTATGATCAGCAGTTTTGTGCTAGATGTTGCAGGTATCTGTAGGCTTGTTGTAGCCATCTCCTGGTAGATACCCTGGTGAGCATGTAAAGCAGCTCAGCACAAGAAAGCTATTCTGGCCAACAGTCCAAAACCAGACAAATCAGGAAAGTCCAGTACACACTGCCCAATCACTGACAAACAAGAGTCAATGTCACTGTGTTCCTTCTCTCACCAGGAGCAAAACCGTATCACTGGTCTCAAGCTGGTTCCTAGTAATCAGTTTATAGGCTTTCCAGTGATTGGAAGTGTCTAAAAAGGCTAGAAAACAATGTTCCTATGCTTCTTCTCTCACCAGAAGCAAAATAGAAGTACTAAACCTGAGCTGGTTTCTAAGAAGTGGTTTGTATGCTGCCAGTGGGTCTGTATAATTTTAAAAGTAAGATGGAAGAAAAGGATTAATACTCAGTGTGTTGCAGTGAGCACTAAGCAGCAGCAAGATATGAAAGAGAAGTTAACTAAAGCTTAAATAGTCTAAGGGGAGAATCTTCCAGTTTAAACTTCTAGTGCACACACTAGTATGAGCAGATAAGATGAGACTGAGAAGAGATTCTAAAGACAAATGTACAATAGGGGCAGGCCACTCAGAAACAACAGGTAAGGGTGGCTGGGTGTGAAATTAGTCACACAACAGCAACAGTTACAGATCACTGATGGTTCTCAAACATTGCAACCTTTTTCTGTTCTGCTTACCTTAAATAATCAAAGTTTCTTTTCAGCTCCTCTCAGAGATTACCTAGATCTAATCTCTCTGCAATCAGAAATGGAAAGAAATCAAGGCTGATTTGCCCTAACCGATAACTTTTAAAACTCCAAGAAAAAAATAAAATAAGTACAAAGTAAACACATATAAGCTAAAACAAACCGCAATAAAAAGGGCAAAAAGGATGCAAATAAGCACATTTAAATGAAGAATTCCTAGTAGTCACACAGCAGCAGCAGTAATAGAGCAGTAACAACTCCCAGAGATTTATGCAGTAGAGAATCTCATTATTTTGTCTAGATGTAACAGCACTCTATTCAGTTGAATACTTTGGTGTTGTGGGGTATTGATTTGAACAGACACCACCTCTTGTATGACCTTATCCTGTTAGGCAGATTAGATTTTACAGTTTGGTGTAGTGAGAGCAGGATGATGTAAGCTGTTCACTCTTATTATTTCACAGTTATAGAGTCCAGCCCTCAGTCGCTTACCAGCTCAGCTGTAACAGAAGACCAAGAAGGTAATTGTTTTATTGATGCCAGAAAAAAAATCAACACAAGGTAAAAAGAAATGCAAGGAAATAAACAGCTATTTATTTTTTATTTTACATTTGTTGACCGGGCTAGTCTAACTGGATACATGTCCATTTTCAGTAGAGGCCCGGGGAGATAAGCTCCATGCAAAACAAAATATAACAAAACCATTTATATTGTCCATTACCTTACTTGGATAGAAGGAAGTTTCTTTGCTCACCAGTGGGAGTGGGGAGCCTTGAGCAGCCTACCTGTCCCTGTGGGAAGTGACCTCAGCACAAGAAGCTGTAGTAATTGGTTGTTTTGGACCATTTCTAGCTCTTTTGTAGTTCACTGTTTAAAATCCGCATCTGGGCGTTTTTTTCTGGCTATACTGCTCAGACAGGCTCCTCATGGTCCTGCAGAGTGGTCCTAGCTACAGGGAACTCAGAAAAGCGACTACTTTCTGGATTTAAGTATCTGTGCTTTTTTTCACTTGGAATAGCTTCTGTAGCTTACCCTGAACTAGCTTGAACTGTTTTTTAACTGTTTGCTGCATTATTTTAAAATCTGCACTTAAAGTTACATTTTAGTCGAATTTGATCTAAAGTTTGTTTGTTTGTTTGTTTAATTTAACTGTTGAGGCTGCCCACTAAAGTGTGCTAGCCTGAGTAACTGATTTATCACTGTTTCTGCATTTTCTGTGTGTTTCTATCAAAAAAAAAAAAAAAAAATAATCCTTGTTTTCCCACCTCTCCTCAACTAGTTTAGACCAGTTTACAGGCATTGCTGTATTCTGGGCTGTGGTGTAGTTCCTGTGTTGTCCATTACCTTACTTGGATAGAAGGAAGTTTCTTTGCTCACCAGTGGGAGTGGGGAGCCTTGAGCAGCCTACCTGTCCTTGTAGGAAGTGACCTCAGCACAAGAAGCTGTAGTAATTGGTTGTTTTGGACCATTTCTAGCTCTTTTGTAGTTCACTGTTTAAAATCCGCTTTGCACGGCTTTATGCTGGGTTGTGCATGCAGCCGTTAAACAAGGTTAAACTTCTTTTGGCTCCAGGTCTGCTCTTCAACTTTTCCCTTAAGGAAGCTCTACTCTTAGTATAATCAGACTACTCACTATATTATAAGCCTAGCACTTGTTCTCAATACTTCTCTACTAAGTAAGCACTCTCGTACTAAGCAAAGCACTACATCTACTTACCACCCCTGTGAATATCCACTTCCCTTAAAGGTACAGCACTCCCTTATACTGTTCTAGCATGTCGAGTGGTAGATTACTGGTGTCCTCTCCAGTTCAGCTGGTCAATCTGGATATCTTGAGACAATGCTACAATTGTCTCATGTACACAGACAACCCTCTCCTCCTCCCAACAAACACAAATACATGTGAGAGATGCAACTATACAGCCAAACTGGAGGCTGAACTCTCTCAACTCAGGGCTGGCATGACCAGACAGGAGGAGATGGTAACCACACACACAACAATCCCAGTCCCACATAGACCTACCACAACTGCAAACCAAACACATAAAAACACAAAGACATACTCGGAGGCTCTAATAAAAACTTACCAAAACAACAGAGGCTCCCAAAGCAGACATCCAAAAATCCACCACCTCAAAACAAAACACATGCAACACATACTTCAATAAATCAGTGTATCAACCAGTCACAGCCCTTAAGTCCAAACACCATGCCTGATACACTAGTAATAGGTGACTCTATAGTCAGACACACTGATGTCCCGCTGACCAGGCTGAACAAGGAGAGGGTGACTGTGAGCTGTCTATCGGGAGCTAGGATCCGCCACATAACACACGCACTCAAGGCACTCCAAAGCAAGTACAAATATGACTCCGTCATTGTCCATGCTGGTGTGAATGACCTGAGATGTACCTCCCTGGACTACATGAAAAGAGACATAGAGGAGCTCTTCGATTATGTAGCCCAGGCTGGTATGACCCTGACCCTGAGCAGCATCTTGCCCTCACCAAGAGTGATACCACAATACAAAGACAAGATGATCAGCTTTAATAATTGGCTCAAGTACTGGTGTCATTCTAAGGGGATCCAATGTCTGTCTGCCTGGGATGACATGTTGGACAGGCCATGCTGCTTCGCAAGGGATGGCTTACACCTGTCACCACTGGGCTTCCGGATATTGGCTAAGGCTCTTGCCACCCCATAGTGCCTTTTTTAGGCAAGGCTCAAAAGACAAACCCACCTCCTTAGAAAACAAAAATGGAACGAAACTAAGGGTAATGCTGCTCAACGCCAGAAGTCTAAATCTCAAGATGCAGGCACTTGATGCACTCCTCAGCATGGAGAACATCGACGCCTGTGCAGTAACTGAAACCTGGTTCAAGGCTCCTGAGAGCACCCCAGCGCTACCAGGCTATACCTCGTATCATGCTTTTCGGCCAGAAAACCCAGGCTGAACCACAAAGGGAGGGGGAGTGTCCATATTCATCAAGGACACCCACACCTCCAGGTTAGTAGCAACACATGAAGCATCAGAGACCATACAGGTGCAACTAACCATAGGCAAAACTGCTATACAACTGGTAGCATGTTACAGACCACCCTCCCAATCTCAAGAACCCCACTCAGCCTTCCTGAAGACATTGGAGGATATGAATGTATCACAAAATACCATCATACTGGGAGACTTCAACTACCCAAACATAGATTGGGTACATTATTCTAGCCCTAATACCCTAGCCCAAAGGTTCCTGAAATTCATAAATTCAAATGCACTGGAACAACTAGTCACCTCTCCCACTAGGGAGATAATATACTAGACCTGATCATCACAAACATGGGGACAAAATGCTCCACACAGGAAGTATACCCCTCACTAGTGAGATCTGACCACAAACTAATCACCCTGGATATACATATCCCACCTCCACCCCCAGCACAAAAGACCACAGTGAAAAACTTCTCAAAAGCAGACTTCACTCTTCTTAAGACTGAGATGGTATCCTTTAAGCCCACTGTGCCAGTGGATACCACATCCCACAATGCCGAATCCTTCACAAATGCTTTCTATGGACATCTCCAAGAATGCATGGATCATGCAATCCCAAATAAATCCAAGTCCCTCTCCATCAAAGGCAAGCATCCTGTCTGGTGGACCTCAGCCATTAACAAATTGTATAAGAAAAGAAGGAAGCTACTGCACGTCAGAGCAAAATCCCATGAAGGGAAGACATCTCTGATCAACATTAGCAGAAAACTACGTTCTCTCATAAAAACATCCAAGGCCAACTTTGAGAGAAAAATCACTAAGGACCCTAAAGATAACCACAAAGCCTTCTTCAGCTATGTTAGAAACCTGGGCGGAAACCCTCAGATATGCTCAGAGTTGGTTCACAACAACAAAAAATACACTGAACCCACAGATATTGCCAACATTCTGGCTGACAGGTTCAGTGCAAATTTCTCCCCTCCCTCACCCCCAAAAGAAGAAATACTTATCCCAGCTGAATGTAATCTCCCTGTCATCTCAGATGTCCAAGTGAGAACCACCCTAAACAAAGCTAAAAACACAGCATCAATGGGACCTGACGGTATCCCGGGTTGCGTGTTATGTGAACTCCAAGAGGAGCTAAACCCACACATAAAAATGCTATTTAACCTTAGCCTTACTTTGGGATATGTACCTGAACACTGGCGTACAGCAACAGTGGTCCCACTCCACAAAGGGGGTGCCTCTACAGACCCTGGAAACTACCGCCCCATAAGCTTAACCAGCCTGGTCTGCAAAGCTATGGAAAGAATCATTATGGAACTCATAAACAGAGACATAGGGGACCTACAGACACTTGACCCCACCCAGTTCGGCTTTGTAAAGGGCAGATCCTGCCTTTTGAACCTGGTTGACTTTTTTGAAACAGTCACTAGAGCCATTGATGAGGGCAAAGCAGTCCATACAGCCTACCTGGACTTGGCTAAGGCCTTCGACACAATACCCCACTCAGGCATCATAGATAAGCTCAACAGCTTAAACGTAAACCCTTATGTCACTAGATGGGTTGCAAACTGGCTAAAGGACAGAACCCATAAAGTTAAAATCGCTGGAGCAATGTCAGACTCAAAGCCTGTCACAAGTGGTGTCCCACAGGGATCTGTCCTGGGACCCCTCTTGTTCGGCATTTATTTCTCAGATGTTAAAACAAACATGGGAGGGCTGTGGCTGACAAAGTTTGCAGATGACTGCAAACTAGGCGCCATAGTCGATACACCAGTGGACACATACATCCTACAAAAAGGCCTCACAGAAACGGACAACTGGTGCCGGAGTCACGGGCTTAAACTAAATGCCAAAAAATGTATAGTCATCCCCTTTGGGAAAAACAAAGTACCCACAAAGTATCACACAGACAGCAACCCACTGAGTACAGAAAAAGTAATCACAGACCTAGGGACCCAAGTCGACAGCGACCTCTCATTTGACACCCACGTTGCCAAAGTGGTTAGAAAAACATTCTACCTTGCACACCTCATCATGAAGGGATTCACATCCAGATCCAAGGATGTCATTGTACCCCTATACTCCTCCCTCATCAGACCCATGATTGAGTACAATGCCCCATTTGGTATGTACCTCTCCCGGCATTTGCAACAGCTGGAGAGACCACAAAAGTACCTCACCAAGAGGATCAAGGGTCTCCAACATATGTCTTATTCTGTCAGACTAAAGAAACTTCAGCTCTATTCAGTAGCATACCGCCTGCTCAGAGGTGATCTCTGCCTGACGTACAAGGCCATGTCCAATCAGGATCTGATGGACATGCTCCACCTCAAAAAATCCAAATCCATCAGGCCACGAGAGCTAAAGACTTAAACCTCAGCACAAGTATGAATAGGACATGCTGGAGGGATAGATTCATAACCCAGAGGCTTCCCATGCTTTGGAACAAGATCCCAGTTCGTATTAGGCAGAGCCCCTCACTGACTCTCTTCAAGAGAAATCTTGATGAGTGGATGGGAGATCGTAAGTTTACCCCAGGGGTCACATCTGTGTCACTGCTAGACAGGGGCACAGTAAACTAATTCTATTATATAAGGGGACCTTCAATGTGTCACTACTAGACAGAGGCACAGTATTCTAAATTTATTCTGTACATTTTTGTACCATTTCATGGGGTGGCAAAAGCCACATCACTATGGCTAGGCTTACAAATGCCCCAGGGCAGATAGCCTAGTACTATACTATGAAACTATGAAACTATGAAATTTACAGTAACGTTACATGTTAACACAGAATGATCAAAGAGGTCTGAATACCTCACATTGCAAAATGCAGGTAGAATACATACTATAGCCTGGGGAGATAAGCTCTGAGGATAAAAAAAAAAAAGAAATAAAAACATTCATATTTACAATGAACAATACGGGTTAACACAGAAATTATCAAAGAGGGCAGAATACTTCACAGTGCAAAAAGCAGGTACAATGCAACTTACAAAGAGGGCAGAATACTTCACAGTACAGGTACAATGCAAATTTCAGGTAGAATACAGAATATAGCAAAAAAGGCAGCTTATTGTATAATTATATTAATAAAGGGTTGTCACACTATAAGTAAGCACAGAGGATGAAAAAAGGTTAGGTATAGGAAATGGTACTGTGGTTAATAAGGAAAGTAGAACTTGTTATTGAGAAGTAAAGGGTAGACTGCCTAGTTTGAAGAGAAAGATGATTAGTCAGGTTTAGTACAGGGGCATAACCAGTGTGTTCTCAGGAAAAGTTTCTGTCTGTTTTTGAAAAGTGATGTAGAGGAAACTGAGGAATGTTCACTGGGGAGAAGGTTCCAGGATTTTCCAACAGTATTAGTGAAAAGAGAATCCCCAGCCCTGTTATTAGATTTAGAGGTGTTTATAAGAAGTTTATGTGATGAGCGCAAGGATTTCAGATTATTATAAGAAATGATGAGGGTAGATAGTATAGGAGTACTGGAAGGTTGGTAAAGAGTCTTATGGGCAATGGTTAGTTGGTGGAATTTAATCAGATTCTGAATTTCTAGCCATCCTAGTTGCTTAAGATTATAACAATGCTGGGTTCTAAATGGACACCTGTAGCAAATCTGGCAATGTTATTGTAGGAGATTTCCAGTTTAGTGAGGTTATTTTTAGATAGATTAGTATATATGGGTGAGGCATAGAGGAGTGTAGAGATTAGATGAGTGTGAGCAATAGTTTTTCTGGCTGTTGGTGAAAGGAAGGGCTTGATCCTATAGAGAGAGCCAAGTTTTTTCTTAACGGTTTTTATAGTATTGTTGAGATGGATGTCAAAGTTAAGATTGTTGTCTATGGTGATACCAAGTAGTTTGGTAGTTGGGTCTGGTGATATAAGAGTACCATTAGTGGATGTAACTGAGAAATCTATTGAGGAGGACTTACGAGTAGGATTAAAAAGGAGGAGTTTCATTTTTTGGGGGTTCAAGAGGAGGCAATGTTGTGTAAAGCATTGTACTTCTGTATTAAATCTCTTTTGGGTAAGGGAGTGAAGTTTGGAAGTGGATGTGGCTGTGCATATAAGTGTGGAATCGTTTGTGTATTGTATGCATGTAGCTTGGGGGATTGCTAGATGAAGGTCATTGATAAATATGGATAAAAGAAAAGATATAAGTAACTACAATATGAGAACTCTTTAAAATTCACATTATTTTAACCCCAGTCACATGCCCACTTAAAACTAACAGGCTTTTGTAACATCTATCTGAAAGACAATTCAGGTAGCAGTGGATAAAGCCTAAGTGAATAAAATAACCTTAGTCCAGGGATTAAGTATGAGTAAGCACTTTTAATAGGGAATACCCTCAGGCTTGTACTACTGAAAAACCAAAAGGGAACACGGTACTTATGTATTAACTAAAACCATGCATTCTTGCCAGCATGTTATTTAAATTTTTGAGAAACTACTCATTGTTTTTTTGCAGGTGATTTAACGGTACTAAGTAGAAATGTCTGAGATGTGTTCTCACTACCACAATATTTATTTTACTGAGATTAGAGTCGTTATTTTCCAGGGGATTTCATCAGTGTAAGTGGGTTTGAGTGGAACTGGATATCTTATGCTATGCAGATATAAATTTTGATCAGGGATCGTAGCCTGTGGAGGAAAAAAGGACTCAATAAGATAACTAATGTGGGTTCGGTAATATGTCAGTATTTATGCAAGAATGTATTTACCTATACAATAAATGCACAGTTAGACTCTAGTACAATAAATGCACAGTTATATTGTAGTACAATACTCACAGTTTAAAAACTGGCTTCTTATGTATGTGGTTGCAGTAATACGTTGGCCGTAATTTAATTTGATGACTTCACAGAATAAGTAAAAAGAGGGGCATATTATGCTATGATGCTTTTTTGATTTCATGAATCTTCCACAGTTAGGCTGCATAGAGTGTGGAGCATGGGAGGAATCAACTATACAAATAACGGGCTGGCGAGAAACCATGGTTGCGATAATACGTAAGTACTGGCAATTCTACTAAAGTATGTAAATAAAAATAGTTTCTGTATGAATGATAATTTACCAGTGAACATCATCAATGTAATCATTAGGATTTATATGAATAAATGTGCATCTGTGGGAAATTACATCATCTCATTACAACAATGAACGCAGAAGCATTAAAGAAAAGTTTTTTATAAGTAAAAAAGTTGTTCTTTGGTAATTGCTTTAGAATTGGAACCATTATAGGAAAAGAAAACTAATGCTATGCAGGATATTCTGAATCTAAATCCATGCTGTATCAGTAAATGAATGCCTAGTTAAGCTTTCCTTTCTTTCTATGTTGAGTAAATCAGTGGCTTTTCTTATGTAAAAGCATCACTTCTGTTGTTATCTAGCGGCTATCAGTACAAGAAATATTTCAGCTACACTGGAAAGTTCCACATAGGTTCATAGGTGTGTACTAGGCTAATGGCCCTGGGGCCTTTACAACCCTAGCCATAGAATTACCTTCGCATCATGCCACTCGACCTTAGTTCCCAGTGCCTTTGTCAAGTAGAGCCACTGGAGTTATCCCCAGGGTGAATATAGGTTCATATATTATACACGGGTGTTGACCTTGTGTGGTGGTAGATGGTGCTGTACACTCTATCAACATATAAGTAGGTAAAGCTTTGAAATAACAGGCTATTTGAGCAGAGATTTCTTGAGCTGCATCTTACTAATTGTTAGACTAATACTCCTGTCTCAGGCCTCTAATAATCAGCATGTCCCTTCATGTTCTGACTTCTATCATGCAGCTGTTTAGTGAAAGTATCCAAATGATTCATTTCAGAGACATATTGTGACAATCCTTCAAAGTAGATATATATTTTTTTTAATTCTTGAAAATACCACTGCAAGTTATACAGAGGATTTTAGTATCCTCAATACCATTTTGTAAGTCATAAAATAGATGAACATAATTGGGCAATTTCGTTTTTCTGAGCAGAAGCAATAAGATCATCAAAATTATTAGGACATATAAATGGATTTCCCTTAATTAGATAAATCATCTTGCAGGGTGCTAGTTTCCAAAAGTTCCAAGTTAAATCAGCATTCATCATTTAATAACAAATTGCTTTCCATCTCCAAAAGAACATAAATTTGAGAAGCTTCATGTAAACACTCTGAACAAACTTATATTGTATTATTTTTTATAAGGAGAATATAATGGGGACATGGGAGCTATAACTGCCTTAGCCTTATGACTTTTCGGTATTGTGGTAACTCATTTGCTATTTCATATTGATAGTAAAATTCCCACAAGTCATACACTGACATTACTTTGTTTTATACTAACACCATAAATAAGATACTTAGAAAGGTAGAGACACTTCAGTGGAAAATAAAGAGCCCCAGTTAAAGGCCTGTAGTGAAAAAGCAAATGCCAGACTTACAGATGAAGACAATGCATGCATGTAGGCAGGAGCCAAACCCACATACTGTTGAACTAATTAAATGTTATAAGTTGCAGGAACAAATGAGCTTAGATGGGTCTAGTAAGTCAAATCATATTGGGAAGCTCAACAGAGGTGTATTTTCTCTAATTGCAGCCTTAATGAGTTAATCAAACTGTCTCAAAGCAGAACACCATGTCATATCAAACAAGAAGTCCACAACTATAGTATTATTCAACCCAGAATGTAAAATTCTCCTTCATTGTCTGTAGACAGGCTCATCTAATTTATACTGATACACAATTATGTGAAAAGCGGTAACTGGTAAATGCAGAAGGAAAAGAAAATAAATGCCATGCAAAGAGCTACTCAGCTATACATAACTGTATTGTCTCATTCAAGAAACACAGTTGGTGACAAAAGTAAAGACAGGTAGCATGTCATACCATATTGGTATGCACAAAAGTGATTCCTAAGTAACAGACATCAGAAGAATGTTCAGTGTTCTTTTTGTCAACATGAAACCTGGATTGATTCATACTAGGGGGAATTCAGTAAAGTCTACATGGAGTGATTTTCCGTGTAGGCATAGTGGCATGGAGCTTACACGGAAGTAAGCAGCCATGTGATCCAGTAAACAGAGCAGAGGGGTGTGCACGAGCATGTGGACTCAGAAGTGTCTGTGGCATACAGATCACCTCATAAGCAGGTGAATTGCATGCAAACGAGGGTGCTGGAGTGATCCAGCAAGCAGATAGGCAGTCCTGCAGACCCCATGTTTGTGTTTGAAGTGTACAAGGAAAATTTCCGTATACAAGAAAATAAAAATTGAACTGAGGCTGTAAAAGCCCATTTAGAAGGTCAGAAATTGCATAGCAGGTACAGATATGTGCAAAACTATGCCCTGTGTCTCCAAAACATAATGCAAAACAATTTAATATATATATATATTTTTAATACCCATATTACATTTGCTCAGCGCACAGCAGTGCACAAGCGTGTCATTCTGCAAAAAAAAAAAAAAAAATTTAAAAGTTTAAAAACAAAAAATAAGAAATATGTGAGAATAATACATTATAGGGCCTTGCATGGAGTATATACAAATTTCAGTGGTTGTTAAAGAGGCAGGCCCTGGAATAGTGTTGTATCCAGGTTGTGTGCACAGATATGTATGCAAATGAGATGGGGTTACTGAATAGCAAAAATGGGCTATTGTATCCACAGATAAAATCTGTGTATCCCCAGAACTGTGTTGGTGTCCACAGAAGAGCTAGTTGACATCAAAAGGGTGTGTGTCACTATATGTTTAAGCGGATTGGAGTTCAACGATACCCGTTTGCGCAGCGTGCCTTCCAGCTAAGCAGGTGGGCGTGTCCAGTGCTGCTAAGCTTTGTTTAGCTTTGGTGCACTTGTTCAAGCTGGTTTGATCATACCTGCATGCCACGCCACTGTGCTTAGCAGGGAAGGCAGTTAAAAAAAAAAAAGAAAAGAAAATAGTCTGTGAAAGTCAATTATATATAAATTACTGATAACCCCTGTTCCACTTACACTGGGCCATTCAAATCCCTCAATGATGGACCTGGCAGGGGAAATGCATCATAGTTAGCCAAACACACAGGCTACATCTGCAGAAGACCACTATAAATTATGTATACACCCCACATTCTGATTTTGCCCACATACTCTGCACCATTCAAGTGCAGACCTGAGAATTTTAACTGACAGAATGCTAGGGGCTGCTGCTGCTCTGCTACATCTGTATGTGCTAGAGGCCAAGGGAAGTGCTGATGCTGCTGTTGACAATAGGCCTAGGCAAAGAAGGAGAAGAGTGTCCAGGCCCAGGGTAACCTTCCGGGGGCTACATGAGCTGGAGATTGTAGAGCGCTACAGGGTGGATAGGGACATACTACAAGAACTCACTGAGTTCTGCTGCCCTCACCTCGGACACAGAGCCAACAGAGGGGAACCCATCCCAGTGGAAACAATGGTATGTGTAGCCCTTAGAATGCTAGCTACAGGTACTTTTCAAAGACCAACTGGGGACATGATGGGGGTCTCACAGGATTCAGTATCTAGGGTACTTCACCAGTTTCTGGCTGCCATGCAAACACATGCCAATGAGCACATTTATCCTGCACCCCTGAGGAGAGGGCCAGCAGTATGTGTCTCTTCTACCATGTAGCACACTGCCCTGAGGTGCTGGGTGCCATAGATTGCAGTCATGTACACATCAAAGCACTGCCCGGTGAGGAGGGTAGAGTCTATGTCAACTGCAAGGGGTATCATTCCATCAACTGCCAGGTTGTGTGTAATGCCCAGGGCATTATCAAGAATGTGTGTGCTGACAGCCCTGGCAGTTATCACAACTCCCATATCTGGCACTCATCATAGCTGTACCAGATGTTTGCCAGGGGGTACATCCCATACGGCTATCTACTGTGAGATGCTGGCTAACCACTGGAACTGTGGATGATGACATCAGTCAGAAATGCATGCACACCTACTGAAGAATGCCATAATGAGGCACACACACAAACTAGGAATGTCATAGAGCATGTGTTTGGCCTGCTCAAGTCACGGTTCTGGTGCTTTGATATATTTGGTGGAGCCCTGCAGTGCTCTCCAGCCACATGTGCACAAATGTTCACAGTATGTGCTATGCTACACAATATGATCCTGCGAAAACAGCTGCAGCAGGATCACCACTGCCAAGATCCCCACAGCCACAATCAGAGGGGGACTCGGAGGAGGAAACCACTGAGGCTGTCCCTGTAGGCAGACATAGGCATACCCAGTGTGCCCTGGTCTTGGCAAAGAGGCAATGCATAGCTCATGCACTGACAACCTAGGGTCCTAGGGACTGACACATTACTCTGACACACATACATAAAAAAAGGATGCCAGCAACAGTGACCAGCACCTTACCATGTATTGGCTGTAACCTGCATGCATCAGACAGATTCAGCCCTGCAACACAAGAATTTCTACTGCTGCATTCACAAGATAAGTAACTCTTCTTTACAACAAATGTACAGGGTACTACACTATGGCAGGATATGCATGGACCTCCTGCATGTATTCAAGGGAACAGAGTGGACTACCGGACTACTTGCAAGGAACTAACAGCTATGTGGGACAACAGGTACTCTGTCCAATACTGACTGCCCCATAATATGCAGTAGGCCACAAGGCAGCAAAACCCACTGCAGTATGCAAGGGAAATGCCAAATAGCAGGGTCATAGGACAGATGCACAACTGACAGTGCTAGAGTCCCCGACAACCAACACAGCAGTGTTATCATATAGCTGCAGTAAGAGTATGTTTGCATTGATATATCACCAGACCACTCAATCCCAGGGTTGTCCCAAACAACCTGGCTACATGTTCTAATTTCCACAATATGCAAGGGGTCAAAGTGTTATGTCTGTCTGCTATTTATAGTGTGAGGAAGTAAACCTCATGTTCTGGTGGCTGGTGTGCCTCAGTGGGCTAAGTACAGTAATAGCATGGTTGATGGTGTTTCTGGTTTGAGGCCGGATGCACCTACAACTTTTGCATGTGAGGTACTCCTATGGTAGGAGTCCCACAGACTGTCAATATGCCCCAATCTGTTACTGCAGACTGCTGAACAAAGACAGAGACCAATGAGGGACAGAGGCCCAAACCTACAGACATTATACATGTTATGAGTAACCTAGAAGGTGGCTAGTATAACAGCAGGTTGCAACAGGTCAGAGTAGCAGCAGGATGTAAAGGTCATCACTTAACTGTGTCAGTACTTACAACAAATCATTGGGTTCCATTTAGTAGTATAGTACTGGAAAACACAACTGCATGAGGAACAGAGCAGACATATGTGGTGGAATGCTGGACATCCTTCTAAAACATGTACAGTGAGAGGTGTGAAGACTGTCACCCTATGTTTGATGTGACATCATGTACCCCAGTAACATCATTCCTGCAACCACTTACAGCAAGAAATATGAACAAAGCCATAAACAGTAGTGGGACAAATGGCCAAATATAAGGAGAAGGATTAACTACTGGCCAGACAAATGTAGAAAATACAGACAATAATAGGTCATGCAGTAGCATGGGTTTCCTGGTGTGAATGGAGTCACTAACTCAAATGTCTGGCATCATTTTCTAACATCAGTCTATAATGATTTGCCACTGATGTACTGGAAAATCACAATGCTATGTAAAACGTACCATACATATAATGCAACACTCTGTACAGTCTATTACAATCTGTACAGTCGATAGGTACGTCATATAAGATGTTCAGCACACAGCCAGGGAATTGGGCAAAAAATCAGGGAGGTGCTGGACTGTTGAATCAGGTGTGGCAGCCATGGAGTCACCTTATAAGTACTAACAGTCACACTGGGCATGCTCCTACACTTAGCTAACACACAGCTACACCTAGGTTGACATCCCTGTTTTAAATATATATATATATATATATATATATATATATATATATATATATATATATGTACATGTGTATATGTGTGTGGGGATGTACGAATGTGCACACCCTCACACAGAATGCTGGGGTTATGTGCACCTACAGACAACAGCTGCCTGATGGTAACACACCAAGACCACATACTGACATAATCCACCCAACCACATAATCCTGTGCCTGTGGAATGTCACCCTGTAGACAGACAATGGTGAGCAGGTGGTGTAATGTGCAAAGGCTTCAACACAGGACTTGGACAGGGAATATTGTCACTGGCCAATTGTCCACCTAGCAAGCTGCAACTGGGCAGAAATGGCAACACTGTTAGGTGTGCACACATAGCAGGGGTATTAACAGCTACCTCACTGTTAGGACAGTAGATACAATAACAGCATAAAACAGGTTCACTCTGCAAGCCACACATGCTGTATAATACAAGGCCAATTCATGTAGCCCACAAGTACTGTTGCTGCAGCCACATGTGCACCAGATGTAACAGGTGGTATGTGCAATAAGTACTGTGAGCTATAGTGTGTAATAGTAGGTTGGTAGGGGTCCTAATCTCACATCAGCCACCTTGTATGTGTCTGTGTGTGTAAATATATCCCCTTGCAGCAGTGTACACTGGCCTATCTCTGTACAATGGCTATACATTTTAAGGCACTGTGACTGTCTGTCAGCCTCCCCATTGGCATCCTTTACAAGGCCTGCTGATATTATCCACCTTAACAGCACTGGCTGACAATCTCAAAACAGATAAGCTCTGTGGTGCATGCAATAAAACATAGTGCTCTAGTATATCCTAAAAGACAAGTAGGGGTTCTAATCTCATAACAGGTAACGGTGTGTGTAAATACATCCCCTTGCAGCAGTGTACACAAATGTTATAGATTTTAAGGCCCTGTGGCTACATGCTAGCCTCCCCATTGGCCTCCTTTACAAGGCCTGCTGATGTCATCCACCTTAACAGCACTGGCTGACAATCTTAAAACAGAAAAGCTCAGTGGTGCATGCAATGAGTATGCTGTGCTCTAGGGAATATTAATAAATAGGTAGGGTTTCTAATCTCAATAAAGGCAAGTCTGTGTGTGTGAGTAAACAAATACATTCCCATGTAGCAGTACATGTATGGGTGTTCGATTTTTATGCATTTTACTGCCCTGTCAGTAGCTGCAGGCCCTAAATAGCCCACATCTACCTAGGCATAAATGCTATCCACCACCACCTACATTTGTATGTACAGAACACCTAGATGACACATATCAAGGGTAGCAGGACTTGTCACAGGATATGGATGCATGATCACGCTGACTGCCCCCATTGTCCTTGACACACCATTCTACAGATATGCACCTAGGTAAGCACGCACATATACAGCCATACCTTGCTGATATCTTATGTCTACTGTGCTGCCATGTCATCCTGTGCTACTTTACTGCCGTCAAGTCTCCACAGCTTAGCCACTCAGACCCCTGGAACAGAAACATACACAGTTCTGTAAGACACCTGTCATTCTGTAACACTGCCATCAATCTAACATCATGCAGCACAGGTACACAAAGTTTGATGTGTACTCATGAAACATGCCAGCATACAGCACCTGTCATGGCATAACACTATTGCACTACAAAACTACATGTAATGTATTATAGTCAACCTGTGCATCAGACACATATTTGCATGTCCCTGCATTAATGGTATGGATGTCAGGGATGTAGCACAGGTATCAGCAGATGCACAAGGTGTGTGTGGTGGTGCCAGAGGCCTAGGCTGTGCCAAACAGTTGACAGCATGTGTGTGAGTCAGGAAAGGGTGCTGGCTAACTGGGACATGGAGAGGTGCTGTGTGTGTCTGTTGGTGACCTACATATGACAGTGATGTTTGAGTGTGTGCGTGTACACAGACAAGCCCAGTGCTAGCCCTACACATGTGTATGTTGGATCACTGTGGACTGTACTGGCAGAGTGGACAGTTCACTGTCTCCAACCATGAACATGGGAACTGGCCTGCCAGGAGTGGCACTGGCACCACCATGTCCAGGGTCAGATGCGATGCTAGTAGCTGATGGTGACTGGTATTTTCTGGTTCCCCCATGGGACTGCCCAGGACCACGTGCCCATGACCTGCCATGTTGTGGTGTGGACAGCACACTCCCTTCTGTACTGCTGAAGGTACTGCCACTACGGGAGTTTGAGTGTCCACAGCCACGTGGAGTCTCAGCAGATGGGGTTGCTGACCTACGTCCATGTGTCCGATGCCCGACTCCAACCAAATGTTCCAGCAGAGGCAACATGTGGTCAAGGACAGACAATGTCTCAGCCCACCATCTGTCCACTACATCAGTGAAATGATCCATGGAGTCACCAATGTGGTGGAGGGAGTCGCAGATGTCAGACTGTGCTGCATCCATAATCCTGAGCATCCATCTGGTGTTGCATTTGGAACATGCCTGTGCATCCATGACAGACCAAAACATGCGTCGAGTGACCTGTGATGTGACAACTGTGACAGGTGGTGCAGGGGCAGCAGTCCTCCTTTGAGAACCCCTGTCAATCTGCCTGTGTTGGACCTCACCAGCTCTCTGGCTATAGCCAGTGTCTACACTCACTGATGCCATCGTTGCCACACTCTCCTGTTCAATGTCACTACACTTTGACTGTCTGATACCTGTGGCCTTAGGGGACTGGGTATGTGTGGGCATACTGACTGTGTGCGGGGATGATGGGGTGGAAGTGGTATGTCAACCTATGGGACAGATTCAGCCACCAACTACCTCACCTGTGCCTCAGTATGGCCACCATCATCATCAGAGTCTGATGAGACACTGACATCAGGTTGTGAGGGGGACAGACTCCAACCCCCATGGCCACCTGTGAGGAGAAAGACAAAATAAGTACATTACTACTTGAACTATTATGTATGATAATCCACACATACAGCTGAGGAGGCACAACTGCATTACACATACCACATCTTATTTCTGACTCCATGCACAACACACAAACAGACTACAACATACACAGACAAGATAGGCCCTTATAACGTGCACTGCAGCTATGTCTGGTTAATGTTACCAGTACTATACACCTGTGAGATAAGAAATATCAGTGTATCTGACAGACCTACACCTAAAACACAGTGCACCTGTCTTGACCATACTAAGCCAGTTATAGTATCACTGCCTCAGGTATGTACCATCTCCATATTGTGTGTGAACAGGCATTTGTGAGTGATTGCCTTCTGTATAGCAGACTGCATAGACCTTCTCAACAATAAGTGTAAATGTGTTACTGTTCCTGCAAATACACAACTGTGATTACCCATTTAATGCATTTCAGTTAAGCCTTCTGAAATGGAACATACAAATATTGTACTCTGGCTAAGCATAACAGTTGTGCCTAGGTCAAAATGGAAGTCTTTAACATTCGTACGGAATATATGATCTGTAAGACAACAGTATCAAACTTACCAGGTACACGACCTTGGACTCCAGTCACACCTGACATACCTATGGAAATGTGAGGGAAAGGTATTTTCAGCAGTACCAAATGTGGTATTGTTACAGGGTAATATGTGCATACATCAATATGTACAGCAGCTAACATGATACTACCTACATTGCTGACATTCTATGTATGTGTGCACAACTGTGCTTCAAAACAAAACCCTCCATGAAGCAGGTAGACCTACCACTCATGTACTGGTATGCAGAGGCTACCACAATGACTGATACAGTATTACAGTGATGAACAGCACAGGAAGCTTATCTGGATGTTCCTCTGATGTGGATGCTGTGGCAACCACCTCCACGATGTATGGGTTGATGGATGGTTGGGAGCCAGTGGATGAACCCAGGTTTGCCAGGAATTCCTCTGTGGCTGAGAGTGATCATTCGGCTGCACGCTCTCCACTGATGGCAGCACGGTCCCTGGCCACAGCAGCCTTTTCCATGCAGCATTGACCATATCTGTTGCCCGATGTTGGACCTGCTTGTAGGTTCTGTCTTTTAGCTCTATTTTGTTGATGGCTGTGACAAGGTCAGCCCACAGTGCTGCACATTGTTCACAGAGCTGGTGATTCCTGGACAGCAGAATATTATGATACAGTCTGAGGCCATCCAGGGTAACATTGTTTTCAGCGTCTGAAAATGGTGGGTGGGTCCTTTGATACATCTGTCCTGAAAGAGATCAAGAGGGGAACACATAACAGGACCAGATATATGGATATCCACTATGTACAGACACCGCACAACTAAAATGGCCTGTACTACCCACTGCTACCTCCCTCATTATACCCCACAGTCTATCAACACAATATGTATGTGGCTATCACCAACATAGCAGCAATACCAGTTATGTCCCTGTGTGCCGTGACAGAGTCTGCTGTATGTCTCCACACCCATCAGTGCCGCCTACTGTTGTGTGTCCCCTACAGGCAAACTCCCACTAATATGTTATGCAGCCTCTCTCGGACAAATAGCAATGTGCTATTACAATGATTATATGGGGACAGTCCAGCAACACCAATGTGCCACAATGACAGATAGCAATGCAAACCTGCTGTAGTATATCTTCCTTGTAGGTGTCATACCTCCCCAGTACACAGATATTTGTGGAATGTGTATGTGTGCCTGATATATGTGGTCCTGTTGGCACAAACATGTGGATATCTGGCAAATGGTTGGCAAATGATTGATGGTTATTGTCAGAATACAGACACTCTGGTTGTCACTTACCAGAACCCTCAGGAAAAAGATATGCTACAGTAATATATGTTACTCTATTCATACTCTTACTTTGTATGACCAATATGTGCACTCTCTTGCTGAGGTTGGGCCTGTGCCCCCACCCCCAGTAATAATGGCTATCTCTTGAATTCCTGTTGTAGGGTGTTGCCAGGTATGTTAGCCATAGCTCTCAAGTGATGAGATATGAATGTCGACAAAACAGTGACCTATCTAGAGTACATCAGGGACAGTCACCTTTACAATGTCTGATGTATTCTTTTTTCATATTCAAAGACCGAGAGGAGCTGAATGACAGTACATCATGTGATACGACAGCTGTGTCCACCCTTACTTACTGTCAATATGCCTGACTCACAATCCATTAGCTTTCGTACTGACTGTTGCAGGAAGGAGTGAGAGGGCCACAGCTGTGATGTCATTCACAGTAGGCACAGCTGAGATGCATGCCTGTAGCAGCAGAGTATCACCGACATGTAATTCCCAGAGATGTACTACAGGCCTACTGTTGTACTCCCTATTCCCCATACCTGCATCCTCCCATATGCCTCCTATTATATGGGGACTTGTATAACATACCTGGTAGAGTGATGTAATCCTTTTGTGAAAAATCCTCAAGAAAAAAGCTTGCTAAATCATACTCTATCTTGGTAAAGCAGCTTACAGACCTGTTTCCCATAGGCATTTGCTTGCTTTTGTAGGTTATGCTCATTAAAAGGTAATTGCCTGTGCACCAATTCTTGGCTCAGACTTGCTAATTGTATCCAAAACAGTTGGGTTGCACTTTCATTAGCCAATGACATGGCACCACAATGCAAAATGTAAGGCCTTCATGTAGGCCTTGCCTCCTTTCTTAGTCGTTGAGATGGACATTAGTGAGGTGTGCAGACTATAGTATCACAGATGGTAGGTATAAATACTGCCCACTGTTGAGATTTATGAGGTATGTCCACTGTTTTGCATGCTATGTTTGGCCATTGTCAAATGACATTGTGATTATCTGGGAGTTCAGTGTTAAACATCGTGGGTTGAGGTCAGTAAGGGAAGAGACATGTGAGTGTCAGACATCATACCTGTCAGAATATGCATGCCTTCTGATCTTTTCTCATCATTTGTGTTCTGTTATGCGGAATCTAGATCAATCCACCTCAAAGACTTCTCTTGTCATTCTGATGTGTTTAACAAACATAAGTTGTGCAAACAGCAGTGAACTGCCAAATAACAAATTCATCAGATTGGCTACAGGTCCCCCCCCTCTACAACAGGGAACAGCAGATGCACACAGGAACACAGTGGAATAATATGAGTGCTATATTTAGGAAATTATTAAAACTTACACCAGTCAAACAGAATTGCTCACATAATAGAGGAAAAAATACTTAACTTAAACAGAAAATATTTTTCAGCAAGAAACAACTTTATTTATTTATTTTATTTTACATTTGTTGATCGGGATAGTCAGACTGGATACATGTCCATTTTCAGCGGAGGGCCGGGGAGAAAAGCTCCAAAGGAAGTAACATAAGCAAAATTAACATAATATAAATAAAACACAATTTCAAGCAATTTAAACATAATCTAAGAGTCACACAGAGTCTAAGTTATACAATCTAGGATGTTTCTCTTCTGGCTTACTAATTACAATACAGTAAATTTAAATTAACAAAATAATACAGGTACACCAATGATACCAAATATTTAGTCAGGCTTGGAGCAAGGACATAGCCATTGAGTCTTGAAATACTGCTTGAGAGTTTTCTTGAATTATGATAGGGTAGTGTCTAGTGTAATGTCAGCAGGTAGTGAGTTCCAAGTTTTGCCTACAGAGTTGGCAAACGTGGAGTCCCTGGCTGAATTGCTGGATTTGATAGTTTGTACTACCAGTCTATTGGATGAGCGAAGTGGTCTGAGGTTGGCGTGGGGATAGATTATGTTTTTCAAAGCAGGTGTATTTTCGCGTTTATATCATCTTGTCGAAAGACTAAAATGTCGAACAGCAATATGATCGTAAATGCCGGACATCAAAATTGTTCTTATGGGGGGGCTGTGCCCCCCACCCCACGCTAATTATATATACCAACTCTGAGATCGCACTACAGTGAAGAAAGGGCAAATTACCTGATCCTCACTGTACCACGATCCCGCAACAACACTTTTGATGTAAGGCATTTGTGATAATATTGCCATTTGACATTTTCAAAATTTGATAACGTGAAGTAGACCCGTATTTTCAGGTTGGTTAAGTACTTTATGAGCCACAATAGGTTGGCTGTACTGAATCTGCCTGGTTTGCTCTAGCCATCCTAGAATTTTTAGGTTTATGCAGTGATGTGTTAATATAGGGCAGGCCAGTGGCAAATCTAGCTATGTTGATGTAGCAGGCAGAGAGTCTGTTGAATTCAGTTCTATTTAAGTTGGCAATTAAAGGGGAAGCAAAGAAGAGGGTGGAGAGCAGATGGGAGTGGGCAATGGCAGTCCTAGCAGGTGGGGTTAAGAATGGTTTTATCCTATATAGTGAGCCCAGTTTTTTATTAATGGATTTGATAGTTTTATTAATGTGAGCATCATATTTGAGCTAGTTGTCTACAATTACCCAAAGGAGTTTCATGTGAGAATCTGGAGAGATTATGGTACCATTGTTAGACTTAATGGAGAAAGATATCATAGGGGATTTTTGGGTGGGGAGAAAAGTAGTAACTTTGCTTTGTTGGGATTTAGAATCAGATAGTGGTCAGCAAGCCAATTTTCAACTAAGTTGAAAGTACACAGAGTAATTAACTGCAGCTCGGTCTGGGAGGTACCACTGCAGATCAATGTGGAGTTGTTTGCATATTGAATACAGTTAGCATTTGGGATGACAGTGTGGAGATCATTAATAAAATTAGAAAACAGCAGTGGTCCCAGAATAGACCCCTGGGGGACACCTAGGGTGTTGGGTAGGAGGTTGGATAGATTGTTCTGCCATAGTACGGATTGTTGTCTATTGTGGAGATAGGTTTGAAAGCAATGAAGGGAGTGATGGCCTAGAGACATTTTTCTCAGGGTGTGGATGAGTAGATGGTGGTTAACCATATCAAAAGCCTTAGAGAGATCCAAAAAAAGGGCTGAGGATAGTTTATTATTGTTCCTGTTATGGTTTATAGCATTAGAGAAGGTGAGGAGGGCTATGGTGGTACTATGATGTGGTCAAAAGCCATGCTGTGATTTAGCCAGTAGATTGTTCTGGGTTAGGAAGTACAGAAGTTGTTTGTGGATGCACTTTTCCATGATTTTTGCCAGTGTTGACAAGATGGCTATGGGTCTATAGTTAGATAATTCAGTAGAGATACCACCTTTATGGAGAGGTATGACATGAGATATTTTCCAGATAGGGGGGACTTTGGGTTTTAATATGGACCGATGAATTAGAATGGAGATGGGGAATGCTATAGAATTTGTGGCTTTTTGTAAATATTCAGCAGGAAGAAGGTCAGTGGCTAGGGTGGCAGGTTTTCGTTTTTTTATTAGAGTACAAATGAAAGATGTAGAGACATGTTGAAAGCTAAAGGTGGACTGGGTACTGAGAATGGTATCCTGTGTGTTAGTGGAGTTCAAGGGTTACTGGCTAGCTAGGGCTTGGATAGTCTCCATAAAGAAACTATTAAAGGTGTTAGCAACATCCTCTGGTAGTTTATCAGTAATGGCTGAGGGAGATGGAGTGGTGATTTGACCTGGGTGCAGTAGTCTGTTGATGTCTGCCCAGACTTTTTGAGGATTATTTTGTTTTCCTTGCTGGAGATTGAAGTAATGATTTTTTATCTAGTAAGATGGATTCTTTTGTCTCATTCCTTATTTGCCAACATTTAATTTGATCTAGAGGGGATTTTGTAGCACTCCTTATTCCTGACTATGATTTTTGATTTGGTTTCTTTAGAGAGCCATGGGGCAACTTTTGTTTTGATCCTAGTGGAACAAGCAGGAGCAGGAGAATCAAGGATGGAGAGGAATTTATTGTTAAAGTAAGCAACCGCTTCGTCTAGGGGCAAGTGTTTTAGGGCAGACCAGTTGCATGACTTAAGTTCGTCCTGAAACTTGTTAGGATTAAAGCTTTTACTATTTCTTACTGTTCTATATGTGGACTGATGGGAGTTATACGATTTGTGCTTACAAATAAAGGTGAGAAAGTGATCACTGAGGTCATCAGGGATGGTTCCTGAAGTAAACATTTGGGGTGGTTGTTGATTAGTATCCAGTCTAGTATACTTTCTTTTTGGCTAAGTTTACCTATCCTGGTGGAGGTGGATATGACCTGTGTGAACCCATGCAGGTTTATGTGGGTGGTAGGAGACTGAGAGGAGTAGGTCTTCCAGTCAATGTTAAAATCTCCAAGTGCTATGGTTTCTTGTGGATAGTTATCAGATAACCAGTGGAGGATGTCATGTAGTGTGTTAGTATTATTCCCTGGGGGAATGTATAAGCAAACAATATTTATGCATTTGTTTTTTTTTAATTTGGAACTTGGTGGAAAGTATTTCAGCTTTATTGATTTGGGGTGGTTGAATGGAGTCTGGGGTAACATTTAGTGTGGATTTGAAGAGTACAGCTACTCCCCCCTTCCTAGTTGCACAGTCAAGTCGAAGTATATTATACCCAGGTGGTAAGACTTCATTATCCGAGGATGATGGTTTTAGCCAGGTGTCACTTAGGCACAGAATATCAGGGGATTGAACTTGTAGGAGGGCATGTAAGTTATGTACCTTATTATTTATGCTCCTAATATTTAGGTGACAAACCAGGAGGGAGTTGGGGGACCTCATTGTAGATAGTGATTTGGCAGGATTGTTATCACAAGCGGTTGGGCTATCTGGGGTGGAAGGGCCAGGGTTCGGGTAAATATCTCCATCCATTGTGAGGTTATAGTATAGGTTTATGATTAGCTTCAGTAATTTGTATATAAGTCTTTGGTAATGTTTAGATTTTGAGCTGCTGTATCTAGGATGAATAGGTTGATGTAATATTGTGGATATGGAGTTGGGTATAGGAGTTTCTAATGGGTGAGCTGCCAAATACGACACAACTGGGATAGTTTGACATTTTGGGTAGTAAAAACCATGGTAAAACTGATTTTCATTTCAACTTGACTGTGAAATAACAGTTTAGCAGAATATCTAATGAGTGGAGAGCACACTGCACTTCAAAGTTTAGAAGAGTGCATAGAAAAGAGAAATAAATGTAATTACTCTGCCAGAAGAGGAGTATGACAAAATGAACAGAGGTCACAAGCATAAATCTTTCTATTCATTTTATTTGTGATACTTACATATGTTCATGAGAATGCATACACTTGATTTATCTAAACTGGTCCTTTTTGAAAGTCCCACTGAGCAAAATATGTTTTGTTATAAAAAATGAATTTTGTGAATCATGTCTAGTCAGAATACACAATGAAACAGAAAATCTAAATATTTATTACATTACAAAAAAAAATGTCATTATGTAATTTGCTTAGCAGAAACACATCTCTGACTTCTTAAAATGCATATTTCTTTAGGTCTGTAGACATTTATTGTTACATTATGATAGCTGTTCTCTTTGATAAGCAACAGGGGTATTCCAAGTTATAAGATTCATAACTTCTCTTCATGTTTCATTGCCATTGTAGAATTTTTTGTGAGTCTCAGGCACCTAGAAGCTGCCTTCTACAATTCAGAGGAAAGGGAGTGACAATCTTATATCTGACATCTGAAATGTAACTCGCTATCATGTGACCTGGTTGACCACATTTCTGATAAAGGGCACAGTGGCTGCTTGTCTCAGGGCTCTAGTATGCCACCATTTTCCTTTATTTTATTTTTTTACCCTCTGCCAAAATCGTGGTTTATCCATACTGTGTGCACCTGCATTGCAATATACCAGTGCACATGACCATGAATATTTATCTTGCTATCCTTTTGTTTCCTGTTATCTGTCACACATTTGTCATGTAGTTATGTAACAAAATTAGTGGATACATATATATATATATACATATATATATATATATATATATATATATATATATATATATAGATATTTAGGTTCATATGTTGGTACTAGGCTATCAGCTCTAGGGCCTATAAGAGCCTAGCCATAACAATTCCCTGGATTTTTCTTCCCACAATATTTACTTCTCTGGAACCCTGTCTAGCAGGTCGACTGACATGATCCCCAGGGTGAATTTCATATCTCCCATCCAGTCATCAAGGTTCTTTTAGAAGAGGGCCATGGAGGCGCTCTGCTTGACATGTATGAGCAGTCTATTCCAGAGTATGGGGAGTCTCTGGGTCAGGAACCTATCCCTCCAGCATGTTTTGTTCATTGTGATGATATATATATATATATATATATATATATATATATATATATATATATATGTATGGTTTTACTTTTAAAGCTCGTAGTTTCAAAATTGCAAATTTTAATGGTCAGGACCATAAGATTGAAATTTTGAAACTTCAAACTGTTTAAATGGAGAACATCATACAGTAGCACAGAATGGGAAATTTACCATTTCCCTTGCTGTAGTGCCATCTCGGACTTGGTATATTTAATTAGCAGGGGGTGTGGGGGTGCAGGGGGGCTTGCACGCCTGAAAAAACATAAAAAAAATTTTTTTTTTTTCAAAGTTTTGAAGTTTCAAAACTTTGATCTTCTCAACCATAAGAAATTCAAAGTTTTGAAACTTCAAGCCTTAAAAGTAGACATATATATATATGTAGTCTATATTACAAGAGCGAAACTTTAGTTAATCGAATAATATCGAAAACTAAAAATCTTGAATGGCCGATTTAACCACTTGGCTGTTATGTGGATTATGCCCTTTTCTCCAATTTGGAGCAATCTCAGAGTTGGTATATTTAGTTACGGGGGGTGTGTGGGGAAAAACCCTCCACTTGATTTGGGATTTAAAGTTTTTTTTTTCATGTGGCCAAGGGAAGTGTTTCCATGGGTTAAATCAGCCGTTCGAGATTTTTAGGTTTCGATATTACAAGATCAATCTTTAGTTATTCGATTAACTAAAGTTTCGATCTTGTAATATAGACCCTATATATATTTATATTTATATATATATATATATATATATATATATATATATATATATATATATATAGATATAGATATATAGTTATATATAGATATATATTGCCAAACTGTTGGGCCGCTTTGTTGTAATTACCTATTTTCTACGATTTGCTCTTCTAGAGCCTGTGTCATGGGTGAAAAGGGTCAGAGTGACCAGCCCATCTGCCTGGTTAACAAGCCAACATAACAATAATAACAATAACAAACAACTACAGCAACAACAATATCTGTGGTCTACTGTTTCTTGTGCATTACGACCTCCTCCCCCGGCATCAAACAAAAGTAGCTAGATTTCAGTCTACAGAAAAGACATGCAGATCTACATGTCAGACTTTACCTTCTGTAATTCTCATCTCTATTATCGTTTTTTTGCTAAAGGTCAGTCAGATATCTCTGTCATAGCAGGAGATATATTATATCACCGTGTGTTAATGCTTCATGCAGTTGACCTAACTTACTATACTGGCTTTATAGACAGTTTTATAGCTGAAAATTCATGTTAGACTAGATGTTTGACACCAGAAAATTATGCAGTGGCTTATTAATTATATGTTATCCACTGCAATGTATTAGCACTTAACAATATTTTAATGCTAAATGCCTCAGTACTGTGTAAAGATAGTTTTTGTTTCACTTTGTGAAACACAATGGAAAAAACATGTAATCATTTCAAAATAGTTTTAGTTCAAAGAAGGCATAAAATACAAGCAAGATAACCATTATATTAATTAAAATGTCAAGGTACTGAGTAATAATCAACCACCAGATAACAGCAGTATTCTTCACCAAGCCCCTCGTAGTGTAGTAATATTGGTTGTGACGTCTGTGAAATACTCCAACCTAACTAAAGGCCCAGGATTAATTTTCAGTGAATATATGAGGAAGACTTCATCTAAAGACTAAAACATCTCATCCCAGATAATACATTCAGACCCAAGTTACTAAAGGAGTCAATCACCTTTTACAATCTGGAAAGGATTAACTAAAAAAAATGAAAGAAAAAGAAAGAAAAAAATGGCAATTACCAGCAGTAAGCCTGGCAAGGTTTACATTAAGATCTTCATCAACCTTAGAAATGTGGAATGGCTCAAACTCTGTCAGAAAACTACATTTGGACTAATTTGCTTTGCCTGTAAACTGATATATAAGTACCCTGTTCCACCGGTTAGAGGTATTTCTGGTACAGTACAGCTCAATAAGACAGTTGCCATCTTGAACAAGATACAGACAATGAGTCTGTAATAGGCAAAGCAAAACAGTCTGTGGTCATTAGCTTCCACCAGCTTAGCATTAACTGTGTACATCAATTCCATACTCAAAGTAAAACTGCTCTGCTGCCTAAAGAGGTATAAAATGCAACTCCTCACATACATACTCCTCAACACACACATACACTCTGGTTTGTTCCTTTCAGCATAATAACCTAACTCTGTTTGGAGAGGCAGTGCTGAGAAAGGAAAAACATGGTGGATTGTCTTCATTGGGTATCTTATAAAAACAGTTGCTACAGTGGAACATGTAACATTTTGAAAAAAGGAGGAAATGGGAGGATATGATCAAAACATTTAAACATCTCGAGGGAAGCCACTTTAAGTGTTTACAAATTAGTGAATCTAGTTTAATAAGTAAAAGGCCACTACTCAGTAAACTAGGATACTACTTTTACTTCCAGTCTCACTGAAAGATGCAAAAGGACACAGAAATGTAACTCAGTGTGAACAAATCTTTGCAAATCAGAGAAGTGAAAATTACCACTGATAAAATAAATTATTTCAGGTCAAAAATGCACAATGATGCATATATACTTGTAATACAAACAAGGCAAGACATAAAGAATGGATTAGATACAGACACGTTTTAACAGTTTTTGTGGAAACACTTATATGTTTTGCCAGAAGTTTTCCTAGCTGTGTTTTCCGTGTACCTGCTCCAGGACTTCTGATTGCCATCTCTCCTTCAGACCCTGTCCTTTGGAGGATATATGCAGAATGTTTCAGAGCAGGAGTTAGATTGATTTCAATGAGTCTGGATATTTTCTGAATTGTGTCATAAAGACATATGTGTCATCAGAAATTTCTGAGCAAGAAATACTTTAATTTACCATTGATAATTGTCATATGTTCCATGATGCCTTAAAAGAAAGGGAGATTTGTACGCACTTGAAGTTTCATTCAGTGAAAGTACCATTACTTTGTACATGTAGTGAATCATAATACACACTGATGAATTTCTTTGTGGAATGCATGTCTACAAGTAATTATACATTATTATTATAATTATACAAGGCCAGCCATAGTGGTGCCACAGTTAGCATTGCTGCCTCACCGCAAGAGGTTCTCCAGTTCGATCGTTGGTTGGGATGCCTTCTGTGCGGCGTCTGCATGCCCTCTCTGTGGTCATGTGGATTTCCTCCTGGTGCTAGTTTCCTCCCAAGTCCCAAAGACAGGCTGTAGGTGGAGTCGACACTCTAAATTGGCCCTAGGTGTGAGTGCGTGCATGTGTGCCTTCTGTGGAAGGTTGGGTCCAGGCTGGCAACTCGACACTGTAAAACTCCACTGCCGATCATGAGCAGACAGGTGATCCATTGTGGTGACACCTAACCGGGAAAAGCCAGAAGAAGATTATAATTATATAGTTTTTCTGTCATGTTCTACTGTAAACATTTTCTGCCCAGATGAACATACCTATTTGGCAAATGACATAAATGCATTACTTACATTTTTATTTATCCTTTGTTGACTAAGCCAGCCCACTGTGGAAACTTCTAATCTTTTCTATTGATGCCATGAGATTCTTAACACCCACCTGAGCTACAAACAACTCAAGAGAGGGGAACCTTAGTTTAACATCTCAAAGTAGTATGACCTATATACTTTAGACTGACACTAGTACAGGAAGATAGAAAGGTGGACACCGATGGAATCATACGTAATGTTACGGCTATGAAATGTTGCTAGGAGATGAGATTGGAATGCAGACAAAGCGATTTTCTTTTTCTGAAGACTTTATGCATGCCTCTCAACTGTCCAGATTTTTGCCTCACATTTTTGGTCTGCTCCTCATAAAATTTGTTGTTTCCTGGCAAATCAATGGAATAATTTGGAGATTGAAGTTACTAAATAATGACATGTATTGGAGTTTTGGACTTCATATTCTTCAGAAAAAATGTATGTAAATACAAAATCCTGTTATTCTAGCTATGTTCTAAGTCCATAAGAGTGTGATTTAAAATGTGTCCTTATTTTGGGCCTTTATCCCCCCATTATGTCAGGCTTTGCCCAGATTTCTTGCAGTAAGAGGTTGAGAGGTATGACTTTATGAGTTCTGATAGGAGATATTATTATATGAGCTACATTGTAAAGATGAGATTTAGAACTGATACCAAGATTACAACTGTCAAGTACAAACAAATTACATAAAGTTGGAGTTAAGCCAGCACAATATACCTAGTGAAAATATTTTCCATGATATTTCTTATGCTTCTTACATTTGTTTTTGCACATATTGTATATAATCTTATCTATTTATCAACAGTTGCTGAGCCAGATTCATGAATGGCTAAACTTTGAGCTGCTACCATGTACACATTGCAATAGTGCACTGCTCTGTTGGCTCTACACATTGAGTAGAAAACAAACGTAAATGGCAGAGTATGCTTATGAAAGCATACCTAGCTAAATTACCTGCTAATTAACCAATCCATGATGGCGGAGACACTCTTGAAGCTATAAAGTAATCATGTATACTAGGAGTAGCTCTCTGCCATGAACTCTAAAACCAACTGGAATACAGCTATTATCATGCTTAGAAAAAAGTAAGCAATGCTAGGGGCTGCTGCTGTGCTCTTGCATGTGCATGTACAATAGGCTCAAACCTATGTTGTCACTGATGCAGATGATAGACGTCAGCCAAGGGGAAGGTTGTTCAGACCCCCATTTAACATATCATGGAGTGCATGATATTCAAACATTAGAGTGATACATGGTTGATAGGGAAGCACTACAAGAACTCAGTAATCTATGCCATCCCTACCACAGACCCGGGGTTAAATTGATGAGAATGTATGCCAGTGGAAACTAAGGTATGTGCAGCATTAAGAAGATCAGCTATTGGCACATTCTAGAGATCCACAGGGGATATACTAGCGGTGTCACAGGCCTCAGCCTCCAGAATATTGCACCAGTGTCTTAATGCTGTCTTGGAACATGCAAGGGAGTACATCTATTTTCCATGCACACCAGAGGAGATAGCAAGAACTATACAGGAAATTTATGCTGTAGCAAACATCCCTGAAGTTTTGGGAGTCATAGACTGCACTTACATAGGAAAAAAAAACACCTGGTGAACAGGGAAGGACATACATAAACAGGAAAGAGTTCTACTCAGTCAACTGCCAGGTTGTCTATAATGCCAGAGGGATCATCCTCAATGAGTGTGCTAGTAACCCAGGCAGTTACCATGACTCACACATATGGCACACCTCTCAGCTTTACAGGAGGCTTGCTAGGGGGTGATGTTTCCCAAAGCCATCTACTGGGTGATACAGGTTGTCTACTAGAACTGTGGCTCATGACATGCATCAGAAATATACATACACACCCACAGGAGAAGGATATAATGATGCCCATGTTCAAACTAGAAACATCACAGAGCATGTGTTTGGCATGTTGAAGTCATGTTTTCCCTATCTACAGTAGATACATCAGGGGTCATCCTGCAATATGACCCAGGTACCTGCACAGAAATTCTTATAGTCTGTGCCATGTTGCACAATATTATCTTGAGGAAACAGCTACAACATGGACAGCAGGGTCCAGGACCACACATTATTGGATCACAGTCAGAGACAGCTTGTCCAGCACATACAGACAAGAAATCTGAGGGAGAACCTCCAGCTGCAGAGGGAACTGGCAGACATAGGTGTGCTCAATATTCCCTTGCCCTGCCTAAGAGACAAAGAATAGCACACACACTCACCACTTAAGAGGCAAAGGGTAGCACATACTCACTGGCAAAGAGGCAATTTATAGCACACACACTCAAAAGTAAAAGAATACACATAACAACATAAGCACATACAAATTTTAATACTGATGCCAGACAGGGGTATGGCCAGAATGACTAACTGAGAGCAGCAACTGGTGAATGTTCTGTGACTGAAAACTTTTTTCTGACAGAAAATACAATCAAAAAGTTACAACTTGGAGATATTTGTTGGCTAATTTTATTCACTGATAGTCAGAGAAAAGGTTTATAGCTTCAAGTTCTTCAAAAAGCCACACATTTTCTCTTACAATTTCAATTGCTTGGTTAAGAGAGAAGAAATTCAACATGAGCCATTCAAGAAATGGTACTCAGGATTCTTGTGTTAAAACAGAAATACAGTCACTAATATATATTATGTAGGAAGTATTACTTAAATAAATAAACTGGATACCAAACTAGAAAGTTTCAAAGAAGACACCAGAAAGAAGATGGAACATTTAGAAATGCTTATGAACCAACAAAATGCACAAGTCAGCAGTATGGAAGAAACGTTAAATTATAATGATGGAAGAATAACTAAAGGTGAGTCTCAGACTGAATTTCATTTAAAACAAAACAACTATCTCACAGAAAATAGACTGAGACAAAATAAATTACAATTTATGATATATCAGAATGTAAAGTGAGGCAATATAATAAACTTCTTAATACCTGGCTACATAAAACATTAAATCTACCTGAAGCTGTATCGTTTGGAATTGAAGGGGCACATAGATCACTGAAAGCACCTTTGAAGAAGGAAAACTCACCAACACTTTCAATTATTATTAAGTTATTGTGTAGTGTAGAAACAGATCAAATATTAAAACAACATGATCCAGTCCATCTATTAAAATGGGTGAACATGTAGTCAGATTTGACAATGATTATTTCAGTAAAGTAATGAAAAATAAAAAAAAAAATCTTGTTTACCACTGAAACTTAAAAAGAACAATATTAAAGTCACTTTGGTGTTTCCAGCAAAGATCAAATTATTTGTTTATGAAGAAACCAAATTATTGAACATGCTGGAGGAAGCATCCACTTTTGCTGACTGCAATAAAATCCTTAATAATACTGAAGAAATGGAGTGGAACAGTATATTCCTGTAAAGACAGAGTGAGCCAAATTCCTGGAAAACTGATTCTAACATTAAAAAGCCTAAAAATAAGTGACTTTCACTCTCTGATTGCAGGACTTTAGTTTTCTGAGACAACATATTTGCCCTAACTCATTACCTCCACTACAGCTCTTTTAAGTGTGTACCTTTAACTCCCAGTGAGTGTGGCTCAAGGCTTTAAAAATGAAGTTATCACCTTTCAGTTCTAGCAATAACACATTCACAGAGGTGAAATGTCAATATAATTGTGTTTACCACCATGTATGCTTTAAGATTAAATATTCTGATACCTTATACATAACAGGGTTTTGGAATTATTAATGCAAATATGATCAAGCAATATTTGACGCCTAGAGACACAGTAGGAGGTAACAGTGTAAACACCTGGAGGTGCACTTGGATATAATGAGTTAAGTAAAATGTTTGTACTGGACTTTAAGCTTCAAAACATAGGGAAGTATGTATTTATATTTGAAGCAAAAGCATTTTTATGATGAGGTATATAAATGGCTAGTTTTACTGTTTTACTATATTTACAGTGAAATACCTAACCTATTTAATTTAACTAAACTTATAACTGTATTTATAAATGTTAAAGAAATACTTCCTGCAAGAGAATGTCATTAAATTATAAGCAATAGAACTGGTAACTTTAAGACTATATAAGTTAAGAATGTTATTGTATATGTTCATTTTTGCTTAGTATGATGATTACATAGCTCTTTGATTGGAGATTTTTATAAATGCAAGACATATGAAATAAGGCAGTATACTAGTAGGAAAATAATGCAAAAATATATTTAAATAACAAACTGCTTTTAAGGAAGATGTCTATTACATGTACCTGCATATGGCAGAGATGGCAATATACAAGATCTAAAAACATGTTTCTGGAGTATTTCTCCCCGGGCCTCCGCTGAAAACAGGATCTGTGGAACCTAGTCGGACTTTCCTGGTCAACAAATGTTAAATAAATAAAAAATAAAATAAAAAATATACAAGATCTCATATCATTTGCATATAAAATCATATAAAAGTATTTGAAAATAATCTGAAAGCTGAAATTGGAAGCTTGGTCATGTGAACTTTGAAGTTTTTTACATGTCGAATGCTACTGGATTCACTAAGACTACCTTAGGTGACTCATTTCATGGGTAGTGCTGAAATTTGAGTGCTTTATTGCTGAATCAGTACATCCATTTTGATAGAAAGTATTGTAAATTTGTAGATTTGTTTGAATCCAGGAAGGGGGAATGGCATTCTAATGGAACACATTGCTGTGTTTGAATACAATATACACTGCAAATATATTTTTGACTCCCTAGAAATAACAAAGCTTTCTCTTCATCCTCTGTAATGTACATATTTTTATGAAGTAGTTTAATAAGCTAAAGGATTTTTAAATATTCGGATATTTGTTGTGATAAGAGTGTTACACAGTTTTGAGATATAGACACTTGTACTTCAAAAATTAATTAAGAGCCATTGTTAGGTCTAGAAAAGATGTATGTGTCTTTCAGCATGATAAATATAAATGGGCATTGATTTCTCTTTTTGTATTATAGTTTAGTATGATAAGACTACCTGTCACATGTAAGTTTTACAGATGTCTTTATCTCTTCAGGTCCCACTCTGTTATACTTATATATTTAGAGATAATGTTGAATTAGTGAATAATTTAGGAATATTTAATGAGCAAAGTATACTACTATTGCATGAATAGGTATATAATATACTATTTGCTGGACTATTTAATATTTGTGATTACTAGAAGAGGATTATTAAACTTTTATTTAGTAATGGGTGGAATAGTTTTAAATGGTAAAATATATAACTAAAGTAATAACCTCTTACTATTTTTGACCTATATATAATATTATATCAATTCTTTGTAAGTCATGGTAGCTTTTGGTTAGTTTTTTGATAAAGTTCTGTGTGTTGGTAGGTAGAGTGATAGTGTAGTAGTTTGTCAATTCAATAGGAAAACTAGGAACATTGGTATCCATGGTAGGTTGTGTTTTATTAGCAATATATATAGTTATAGTTATTTACTTTTCTTTGATTTTGTTATTTATGAGTTTTAGTAGCTTACTTGGTAGAAAGGAAGAATTCAAAACAGTATGGAATGTTAAGATAGTGCTGAAGGAATGCATTAGAGTCTCATAATTAAATTAATATGGTTGATACATTTGTCATATTATCTTTTAAAATAAATATTTTTAAATATGCAATATGGATAGTTTTAATCTATTATCTAGCAATGTAAATGGATTAAATAATGCCAACAAAAATCATTAATGAGATATTTAAAATTAAATAGAGGAGACATTATATTCTTGCAAGAGACACACTTAATAGCTAAAGATATACAATATTTAAATAACTTGGGTTGTGAAATGTTATTGTCTGTTTCTTTTAATAAAGAGAGGAAAGGAGCTGCTTTACTTTGGAGAAAATCTACTGTAATGTCTAAGGTCATGGAATTCATTTATGATCCCAATGGAATGTATACATTTGTAATAATTAAATATAATGGCAAACTCTATGCACTAGCTATTTTACTGGATCCCTGGAATAGGTGCAGGAGTGGTTATAGATCACTTAAACTTACTACAAAGTCATTGGAAGGCTAGTTTAATTTTAGCAGGGGATTTTAACTGCATATCAAGTACAGAAGATAAAATAGTGGCATCAGCTAAAGCACTAAATAGATGGATTAGTAATCATAATTTAGTTGATTACTACTTCATATGTTCATAGGTGTTTACTAGGCTAATGACCACAAGGGACTTTTTAAGCCTAGCCATGCATCCCAAATCTCTGACAAGTTCTGATACCCCTGATAAGTATAAACAGGGGATTGGGAGATGAAACATTTACAAGCAGGGGCCTGGGAGATGAACCATTTACAGGTCACCTGTGTCCAATTGTAAAAGCAGAAGATAAGTCATCATTCTTCACTCATTATTCTTATATGCAGGGACACAAACTAGAATTGATAGGATTTATGTCTCTATAGATTTGCTTAATAAAGTGAATTATTTTAAAACTATTCATTGTCCTTTATCTGATCATAATGCACTAAGTATTAATATAGTGATGGGTATAAGGGAATTTAAGATTTTTTATAGAATCACAGTATGTATGATGAAATTAAAAGAATTTAAGCATTACATTAAGGAACAAATAGTTTTTTTATCTTTGAATTATAATGATCAGGTTAGTAAAGTCATAGTACGAGACTCCTTAAAATGCATATTAAAGATTGAATGGGAAGCTGGGCTAGTAATAATATGAAAGAGTGGGATAAAGAGTTGTTATAAATACAAGATGAACAAAGAAATTAGATAATACTGAAATCATTAAAAATAATGACAAAATATCAGTTTTAACGCATAAAGTGAAGACAGCTTTAGAAAAAATAAAATTACACATTTATGTGATGACTTCAAAACTTCTACATATATTAGCTAATAGAAGTAAGATGTTAAGCAAAAGAGCACAAACCAATAATATCCAAAATCCTTGCACTATGCACTAGTAAGCTTATTTCAGACATAGAGGCAATGCTTAATATTTTTGAAAATTCCACAAGGATCTTAATAAAAATAAAAGTAATACTCTCAATGATTACAAACTCTGCAATTATTTAAAGAAAAATGTTACTAATAAACTTAATGACCAACAAATATCTATTTTGAATAAGCCTATTACCCTGATAGAAATTAAAGAAGCTTTAAAAAGGGACAAATGGTGAAGTTCAAGGGGTAGACAGTTTAAGTATGAAATTATATAGTCTGCTTCTGTTAAATGTTTTAGAATTACTGACTGATATTTTCACCATATTTCAAAGTGACAAAATAATTCCTCTCTTATAGAAATTTTCTGTAATCTCTGCCAAACTTAAACAAGGAAAGGATAATAAGTTAGTTTCCTAATATAGACCTATTTCATTATTAAATATAGGCTATAAAATACTTACTTCCATTTTTGCTACAAGATTACGATATATATATATATATATATATATATATATATATATATATATATATATATATATATATATATAGTAGATAAATTAATAAAGACCAAACAGGATTTATTGTCAATAGAATACTGCAGAATAATATAAAAAGAGTAGTAACTGTCTTAGATTTAGCAAAGGGAATGAACAAGAAATTGGCCTTAATTAGCTTAGATATCAAGAGGGATTTTAATTCTGTAGATTGGAACTACCTGCTTAAAATTTTAGAAGTGTTTGCATTTTCAAAATGGTTTATTGGAATATCAAAAAGCCTGTATAGAGATTCCAAAACATATGTTAAAATTGGATCTTAGATTTCTCAAAGATTCACTTTAAACAAAGGCACAATGCAAGGGTGTCCCTTGTCCCCTCTACTATTTGCATTAGATTTTGAACCTTCAGTTAATAGTATAAGAAGCAATGAAAAAATTGATGGATTCTCAATTAAAAGAGATTGTCAATCTAAAATACAGCTTTTTGCAGATGATAGTTTACTAACCATAGGAGATTTAAATTATTCAATTGAAGAAACAGATGAGGAAATTGAAAAGTTTCAAGAAGTATCACTGCTAAAATTTAATAATAATAAAACTGAAACTTTAGTGTTAAATCAATTACTAGACAGTGATTTTAAATATAAATATAACTGGGAAGGAAAAGAATGAAAACATTTAGGAATAAACATTTATGCAAATGTAAGATTGTTAATAATAATTTTGAAAAAGTAATTAAAGGAGTGTAACTTTTTATTAAAAAATGGAATGAATGTTTTGTTTTCCTTTTGATGATGGGTTAGTACTTATTAAAATGATTATATTACTCACAATTATACATATATATTACATGCAATAGATTTAATACCTGATTAAAAACTTTTAAAGAAAATAGAAAAGAAATGTTAACTTCATTCCTAAGGTATCCTAAAAAGCTGAGAATTGCTTATAGAAATCATATAAGATTATGGGAGTATGGTGGTATTAGTTTCCAAGATTTAGATTAGTATTCTATTGCTGCAAGTTTTAACTCTATTATTCTGTGGATAGACTCAACTTACACGAGTCAATGGAAAACCATCCAGGAGCAGAGTATACTAAATCCTTATAAGTTTATTAAATATGATAAATTAGAAATATGTAATAATCCTTTCATCTGGTTAACAAAATTTACCTTGAAGGAAATTCATTTCAATTGTTAGACTCTGCATATATGAAAATAAGTACTTAAAACAGTTCAGTTAAGAAATATGTTTTTAAAACTCCATTAATAACAAATGGAAATTTGTGTGCTTTCCCATTGCACACACCTCTAGATTTAAGGAAACTCTGAACAATGTTAAAATTAATTTACGAAAAACGAATGGATTAGTATTATGATCTGACTGCTTTGAAAAAGGAAAAGCTAAGTCTCCAGAATATTTAATGAAAGAATATAAGTTGGATAAAATATATAAGTTAGATAAATCTGCTAACCAGTTCATATTATCCATCAGTAAGAAATTAAATGAATGTGTAGATAATATGAGCAAACAGAAACAGAGCACTACTCCCCCATTATATGAAGATATGAATACTATTATTGAAGGTAGATTGACCTACAAGGAGATTGTCCAAGTTATTTAAGTTAATTATAGATAATAATAATTTTTATGCAAAATTCTGGAACTTTTTAGATAGTGGATTGAGTGACTCAATAGATGGTAAGAATCAAACTTTGTTAATTAAATCAGTCAATTAGTAATACTAATGAATCTTCCACTTCCTGTGGCTGTAAAAGCCAAAGAGCAGACAATGTTTGAGGCTCTCTTGGCAGTTGCTATAAAAGTCATTACAAGAAACTGAAAATCAAACTTGGATTCTGCATTAAAATAATGTATAAATGTAACAGCAATACTGTGTAAAACTGAAAAACAAG
>NC_056746.1:1026073672-1026166172 GCF_019279795.1 Protopterus annectens | reverse complement strand
AAAACACTGAAGAATAATATGTTGTACATGAAATATATATGCTGAAGTATGTGATAAATGTTCCATATCTTACCTGTAGTTCATGTGGCTTGAGATTGCAAAGGTGTTCCTGTTGTCTACTCACCTGTTGTCCTCATTAAAAAATACTATTAGCAAGGGATGTTGTACCATATGGCAGGCTGTACAGTATTATAACACAAAAGGATTAACATGAATACTTTGTACTCAGAATCATTGTCTATATGTCCCCTTTCTGTGCCACTGACATTACATGACATGCTGATGATGTACAGGGTACATGCTGTTTGTAATGTCTGCAGCAGATGTGAACATCCAGCATATGTCTTTTTAATGGTATAAGTGTTGAGGAATGGAAATACAATTCAGGTTTGTCCTTGTGTTTTATGGTGTGGAATATAATTTATTTTATATTTGCCTTTGCAATTTGCCCACTATTTAACAAAGCTCAAATAGGGCTCACAGGTGAAGGAAAAAGTAAAAATTTAATTTATATAGTCTTCATTAGGGCAAACTCTCCTGGCACTGCTGTGAGGCATTTGTAATGAGTGAGTGATGTGCACATGATATCTATCTATCTATATCTATACCTAAAGTGAAAATTTTAATTTATATAGTCTTCATTAGTGCAAACGCTCTTGGCACCGCTGTGAGGCATTTGTAATGAGTGAGTGATGTGCACATGATTGATATATATATATATATATATATATATATATATATATATATATATAGATATATATATATATATCTGTGTGGCACAAGCTATAAATGCAGCAACTTTGGACCGGACGCATAACAGAGTTGCACTGAGGTTCTAATTCATACTGTGTGAAGGGAATTTGGAAATTATGACTCAAGATTTATGACTTACTTTCATCGCAATTTCATATGCTGTTTTTTTCTGTTTCTTGCCTTTTGCAGTTGCTTGTTGGTGAGCTGTGCGCAATAAAGCTTTCCATCTTAAGGAAAAAAGTGAAAAAAAATGTATTTGGGCAACCTTCTGTAGCATAAACAGGCTTAGTGAGGAGCCACTGTAATCAGCAATCTGGACAGTACTGAGTGGAGAACATTCTCCTCTTGTGCAGCTGTTTCTGTGGCACCAGGTGTAAGTTCAGTACTTTTAGAGACAGAACACTGGTGATCCAGGCTTCAAATCCTGATAAGAGTTATTTTTATAAAGAGTGTCAGAATGCAATTTCTAAGAATAGTTTGATTAGGAAGGTAACACTACATACAAGTAGCTGCCATAAGTAGGTCGATTGCAGGAAATGTCTCAGTAATCTTTTGATAATTAAAGTTTTCTAGGTAGCATATCTCATTAATTACTTAATTATGAAACTCATTTTATTGTGTGTGCAATTGTTAAGCATGACAATTATGACTGCTACTGAAAACTCCACTTGCATATCTATGATGGGCACAATAGTTTAATTAAAATCATCTTGACTCCTCACATAGCCCAACTGTGTGTTTAGAACAGTATGTGTTGTAATGTATGCATCTAATATACTCCAACATGTATTACTCAGCTCATGAAAGTCTATCCTTTTGAAATATATTTACAAACAGTAATATTGTCTCTTACATTGGGGAATGCAGTTCCCAGGAGTTCTGAAAGTCATACACTTCACATTCAAAGTTCAACACTTCAAAGCATGATCATGCATGCACTAATACTTTGCCAACATCCACACAAATAAGTTTCTCAGCATTGCACTTCAGGAAGACATTTTGAACAAAGATACATTTTGTTACTGGATTGTATTACTTAATTAAAGAGAAACTGCTTAATGTACTCAAACTGTAGTGAACTGTGTGGTTGGCTGAACACTTCATTCTGGACAGTTATGTCTGCACTGCAGCACTTACAGTTGCAAATGATATACAACCACATATAGCCTTGACTCACATACTTCATCTTTGCTAAGTTCTGCTGCACTGGAATACTAAGGACAGTTTTGTACTGTCAGTGCACACTGACCATGCATGAGCAGGTACCATTGCTAATATCAGTAGCATTCATTAAGGTTTACATATCATCATTCTAACCTGATGACCCACGGCTGCTTCAGTGTCCATCCTGTGTTTCACAAGTAATTGCGTCATTTACACAGCATCATGTAAAACAGGTGCATGTCAGTCTCAGTTCTGTAATATGCATTAATGACAACAGAGCTGTTCTATGTCAATGACATGTATTTATTATTGATCACAAGATTGCACTTACTGCTTCATATCAACAAATATGGCTTTGAACAAAACTTCAACATCACAATATCTTCTCTAACACAGAATGCTAAATTAATCCTATGTACACTGCACTGTCACACTGTAGAAGTCAGACTTTTTTAGTGGCACTTACATTAAGTACTATGTATTCTAGAGTGTGTAACAAGATTGTTGGAGGTTCTAATCTCATACCAGTCAACTTGTGCATGTATACGAGTTCTGCATAGAGTCATGTAAATATGATATTACATACTGCTGGCCTCACTGAAATAGCAGCCTGGAGAAACTTTTACACTGCAGGGTGAGTCCACATTACTGTCACACAATTATCTCAGCATCATCTTCTCTGCAACACAACACTTATGTCATCCCAATTAATGTGCATTCTTACAGTGAAAAAGTCAAAATTCTGCAGTTGAACCTGTGTTAAGTTCTTTGTCTTCTAGCTTGTATAACTAGACAGGTAAGTCATTCTTATCTCACAGCAGTCAACTTGTACATATGAATTGTGTATACAGTGGTGTAAATATAATCTTACATGCAATTGCTTCACTGCAGCACAATGATGATGTCATCCTCTATAAAGTGCATTTTCAAAGTGTAGAAGTCACATTTCTGTGGTGGAGCTTGCAGTAAGTATTATGTTCCTCACTGAAAAAGTAGCTTGGAGAAACTTTTATACTGCAGGATGTGTACACATCAATGCAGATGCTTCTCCCAACATCATCTTCTCTACAACAAAATGCCATGCTCTCTAAACTGCACCCTCACACTGTAAAAATCAGACTTCTGCAGTATTACTTGTATTATATACTGCATCATCTAGATTGTATAAATAGATAAGTAGGGATTTCTAATCTTACAGCAGTCAACTTGTGCATCCCAACCTTACAGTGGTCAACTTGTGCATATGTGGGTTGTGTAAACAGTCGTGTAAATATGACTTTATGTACTGCTGACCTCACAAAAATAGCATTCTGGAGAACCTTTAAAACTGCAGGGTGAGTCCACATCAATGTCAGACCCTTCTTCCAACATCATCTTTTCTGCAACACAATGTTAACATCATCCCCGATAAAGTGCACTCGCACACTGTTGAAGCCATATTTATGTGGTGGGACTTGCATTAAGTACTATGCTTTCTAGGTTGTATAGCCCACTTGGTAGGGGGTTCCAATCTTACAACTGTCAACTTGTGTGTGTGATGGTGGTGCCATAGCATCACTGGAGAATTAATTTAAAAGCTGTACTCATTTGAGTCCCACTTATGAGAAATGTTTGCATGGTCAGATCAATCCCACAGCCCCTTTTCACTCTGTCTACAAAAATATACTGTCTGCAACACACCAATGAGGTCATCATTTCAATAATGCATTCTCATACCCTTTAAGTCAGACATCTTCTGTGGCACATTCCTATAATATTCTTGTATGCAGACTGTATCAGTAGACAAGTAGGGAGTTCAAATACAGCAGTGAGAAACTCAATACTGTGTATGTGCAAATATAAATGGATACAGGAGTAGTTTGGACCTCTTAGTATTGACAACACTTACATTCCCACTTGGCTATAGAAGTCATTTTTGCACATGTCTCCTTTGCATAACACAGTTGATGTCATCCCTTCAAAGACATAGTGTGGCTCGCATGCAGTCAGACTTATTCTGTGGTGTGTGCCTATAATATACTTTCACGCAGATTTGTATCAGTAGATGGGTAGGGAGTTCATATACAGGGCTGACTGTCTTCTGTGAGTGTGTATTTCTTCCTCTTACTGTGCAGTTCAAGCTGCAAATACATAGATAATGTATAGCTATACAGTGTGTCTGTGCTGCGCAAATACTTTTTAGTGGAAACATCAAGATAATACACAATGGTGATGTCATCCATTGAAATGTACAACGTCACAGTTTTAAAATTAATCTCAAGTGGTGCTTGTATTTCAGCAAACCGTCATTAGCTCATGATTTTAGGTGTATATAGTTCAAATCCCAACATCAGTGCTTATAGTCTGTGTACATGTTGTTAACAGTGTTATCACCCACATGTGCTATGCTGATGTGTAGATTTTGTTTCCTCTTACAAGAGTTTATTATAAATTTAATTTTGAAAGGCTGTATTGAAGACTGATGCTATCATTTAAATAGATTGTCCTTCCATACCAGTTGTAGCAAGATGCCTCCTCAGAACTGGAGACATGCGGCAATGTAATGTATGCTATCTAAGTACGGCATGTGTTCCAAATGGTATTATATCCACATTGCATATAATTGCTGTTCTACCATAACAGTGGCAACAACAGTAGACCACAGGTGTGTTTGGGTATACCTAGCATTAGGCAATGTTGTTTCGACATACAGAGAGAGATTCAAAGTAATTACAAGACACATATTCCTTGATTCATACACATGATGTAATGCTTTCACATAATCACACATATGACAAGTTGTACAGCTTGATGTTCAATTCTAGCATAGGAAGTCTTTTTGTGTGAATGTATTGACATCACACAACAACTGTTACATCACATCATTATTATCTCTTGATATGTTGTACGTACAGATGTGAACATAATTTGGATTTCATGGCAGTAGACATTTGTTCTGTCAATGTCATGTTGAGAGTGCTGCTGTGGCACATGCATTGAGTACTGTGGTGTACGCAAGTGCGCACCATTTCTTGGGTGGTATGTGTACAAAAATAAAGAGAAACCTTCCTTGACAAAGGACCATTGATATAGAACTGATCACAATTGTGTGCACATGAGAATGCTCAGTTAATTGCCATCAATCTGACATGCTTATATGACATTCAGTATCTGGAATCCTTTTAGATGCCGGTGACAGTATCCATTGCTATCTGCTGTGGCAGATGGTGACAATATATGGAAGGCATTGCATCACAGTGTGGTGTATGCATCTGTTCTTATCTGTCTGCACAATAACTGTGTCAGGCGGGACTTACATAAGCAAGAGTATAACGTATGTCACACTCTGCTCCCACATTTGTAACACCACACACATCTACATATGGGATGCATAACTGTAGATCAGTATGTGTGTACAGCTTTAAGACACTTTCTAGGGGCTTGCACAAGTGTATAAATACTGAGCACATGTGAGTCTGACTGCTATTTTGTAGTTAGCTATTGAGATGTAAGCATGTATGTCTGTGCAGTCTGTCTGTTAATCAGCTTGTTTATATCTTGTAATGTTGCTATCCATCCTGATGTGCTTCTATGTAATAAAGCATATAAACAAACTACCCCCACTTGTTCATCATCTAGTCTAGAGTGACATGGTGCCAGAATGGGATCCAGATTCTTCAGATTCAAGACTGAGGGGAATTCAGTTAAGACTGGAGGAATACAGAGGTGTGAATCATCCCTACTGCATGTATAACTCGCAAAACAGGTCAGAAATTGATTTCAGGTACTAAAACTTGCTCAAACTATTTCTTATTCACAAAGTATGAAACAGAGCATTCAGAACACTCTAAATGAATTTCTAAGTAACAGAAATATTGGATATCATGATATATTAACAGAAATATTCTAAATAACTATTGAAAATGATCGAAATAAAATCTGAATTGCATAAAATGAATAAAATAGGAGACAATAATATTTTTTGCTAAGCACTACTTTTTCACATTAATCAAATCTATTTGAGTTGTCTGAAGTATATGAAGTGTTCACAAGTTTGTGTAGTATTACAACACAGTTATTTCGCAAAATACAATCATTTCAAAGCATATTTCACAAAGGACAATATTTCAAAGAGCTTATTGTGCATTTGAATGTTATTACAAGCACACATAGCAGCTGGTTTGCATATAATTACAAAGGCAATCTATTTTAGCGTGTGTGGACATAATTTGTTGGCATGGCAGACAGATTTCAAAAACCAGGTCCACTTGTGTTTGACAATAATATTGCAGAGAACTGGAGTGTGTTTGAGCAAGAGTGTGATATTTCCATACAGACTGCATTTTCTGATAAAGATGACTATACAAAGGCATTTATTCTACTTAATTTAGCTGGGTCAGAAGCCATTGAAAGGGAACATTTATTTGTGTATGCATCTGCTGTCTTTACAGGAGAGGGGGAAAACCATCATATACTTGCACTAGCTGAGATAAGGGAAAACCCTGAGTGCTTAATATGTAAATTTAGAAAAATGTGTAACCTCAAACAAATTTTACAATGGAAAGGCACTTATAGGTTCATAGGTTCATAAGCTGGTACTAGGCTATCAACCCTAGGGCCTATACAAGCCTAGCCATAACATTTCCCTGCCTATTTCTTCCCAGAATATTTACTTCCCTGGTCCGCTGTCTAGCAGGGCGACTGACATGATCCCTGGGGTGAATTTCCTATCTCCCATCCAGTCATCAAGGTTCCTTTTGAAGGGGGCCAAAGAGGTGCTCAGCTTGACATGTATGGGCAGTCTATTCCAGAGTATGGGGAGTCTCTGGGTCAAGAACCTATCCCTCCAGCATGTTTTGTTCATTGTGATGACAAGGTTTAGATCCCTGGAGCGTGTGGGTCTGAGGGATTGGGATTTCTTTAAGTGTAGCATGTCCAACAGCACTGGGTTTGACATGGCCTTGTATGTTATACAGTGATCGCCTCTGAGTAGGCGATATGCGACAGAGTATAGATGGAGTTTTTTTAGATGGTCAGCATAGGGCATCTGCTTTAGGCCTGTGATTCTTTTAGTGAGGTATTTCTGTGGCCTTTCCAGTTGTTGCAGGTGTCTTGTGAGGTACATATCAAACAGGGCATTGTACTCTATAATGCGTCTAATGAGGAATGAGTACAGTGGGATAATGACCTCCTTTTTTATGGATGAAAAGCCCTTAGTGATGAGGTGTGCCACATAGAAGGATTTCCTGACTGTTGTGGCTATGTGGTTATCAAAGGTGAGACCACTGTCCACCTGTGTCCCTAAGTCCCTTATCACACTTACGGTGTTTAGTGTACTGCCACCTATGTGGTAATTCATGGATACTTGTTTTTTCCCAAAGGGGATAACTATACATTTCTTGTAACTTATTATTAATAACTTATTTTATATAATGGATCAAAAGCCTGGTGAAACTTTTGCAGCATCTATAACTGATTTGAGAAACAAGGCTAAAATGTGCAGATTTGGTGATTTAAGGGATGAGTTGGTAAAAGACAGACTTGTGTGTGGTATTAAAGACGATGCTGTGAAAAAGATTTTGCTTTGTGACAGTAATTTAACTTTGAATAAGGCCATTGAAATTTGTCAGATACATGAGTTTACAGAAAAGCACACAAATATGCTTACAAATGAGAGATGAATGCTTTCAATAATGTCTAAAGCCCATGCTGACAGTATGCAGCATGTGGTTAAAAGGAACAGGCCCAAGTACATGGCAGCAACTCTAAGCCCTGCAACAGTCACAGAGAAACCCCAGAGCTTTCTAGCAAGTTCCAGAGCATGTACAGTCTCAGTGAATCATAAGAGTAAGTCAGCAAACTCAAAGAATGGGCCCCCACCCAATTTTATAGCCAACTGTCATAATTGTGGTGGAAGTCATGAGCCTGAAAGGGAAAAATGTTTAGCTTTTGGTCAGCAGTGTCACAGATACAATAAGTGGAATAATTTGGAAAGGTTCTGTAAATCAAAAGGGTCACATTCTTTTATTAAAAAGGAACATTCAAAGAGACAAGTTGATCAGTTAGACAGTCGTGACCCTACTTTTTTATGTTGATGGTGTGTCAGTGCTTCATAAAAGAGGTAATGCAGTAGATTTATGGGCAAATAATGGAGTATTTTGTACTGTTCTGAAAAATGGAAAAACCATAGATTTCAAAGTTGACACAGGTTCAAAATGCAATGTTATGTCTGCAGGAACATTTGCTAGAGTATGTGCTGGTGAGAAGCTTGATTTGGCAAAGCGTGCAAAGCTTGTTGCTTATGGTGGTGAAGAGATTCAAACTGAAGGCTCAGTGATGCTGTCATTTTACTCTGCTGGGAGAAGTACTACTTGTTATTTTATGCAGTGAAAAAGGCACATACAGCCATTTTTAGGGCTCAGAGACAGTTTGATAATGTGACTGCTGTCATTTAACAAGGAAGTCCATCATGTTAGTTTGAAAGACCACTACTCTAATTTCACCCAGTATATTTTCTCTACCGATGCGGCTCTTTTTGAAGGCAAACTAGGCAAGCTTCCAGCTGTGTACTCCATGAAGTTAAACCCAGATATCAGTCCAGTTGTCAGGCCAGCCCAGAAAGTTCCAGTAGCTATACAGAACATTGTCAAAGCCGAACTAGATAAAATGGTGCAATAAGGTGTGATCTGTCCAGTAGATGAAACTGAATGGCTATCTAAGATGGTGGTAGTTCATAAGAAAAGCTCAGATGATATCAGAATATGCATAGATCCATGAGATTTGAACAAAGCACCAAAAAGACCTCATCATCTAATGTGTACAGTTGAAGAAGTTGCAGTTCTGATGCCAAACGCCACTGTTTTTCTGTCTTAGATGCAAAGAGTTCCTTTTGGCAAATTTTTCTTGACAAGAAATCCTTGTTGCTAACTATGTTCAGTACTCCTTTTGGTGGGTAGAGATTTTTGAGAATCCCATTTGGGATAAATTCTGCATTCTGAAGTCTTTCAGCATGCAATGGAGCAAATGTTTTTCTGGGTATCCATGTACTATTATAGTAGATGATATTCCAGTAGGAGGTAATGGTGAATCTATGCATGACAAAAACCTCAAGAAAGTTCTGGAAAGAGCATGTCAAGTGAATCTTAAGTTGAATCCTCAGAAGTGCAAGTTCAGGTTAAAAGAAGTTACTTATGTTGGTCATCTGTTTACCAGTTCAGGCTTAAGACCAGACCCTTCTAAGCAAGCAACTATTCTTGAGATGCCAGCTCCAGTCAATGTTCAAGCCATTCAGTGCTTTCTTGGCATGGTTAACTATTTAGACAAATTCATTTCAGACTCAAGCCAACTAGCAGCACCGTTCAGAAAGCTGACATGTAAAGATGTATCCTGGTCATGGTTGGAACAACACTAGAGAGCATTTGATGTCCTGAAACAGAGAATTACCAGTCCACCAGCTCTCAGATACTATGATTTTCACAAACCAGTTACTCTTTCCTGTGATGCTTTGAAATTTGTTCTTTGTACAGTTATTCTTTAAGAGGGTCAACCTGTTGCCTTTGTGCCCAGATCTCTAACCCAAACTGAAAAGCAGTATGCTCAGATAGAGAAATTGTGTTTGCATGTTCGAAGTTCCATGATTATATTTATGGTAGACCTCTCCATATCGAATCAGATCACTAACCTCTAGTCACTATTTTGAGAAAGCCTATACACTGAGCTCCAGCCAAATTGCAATGCATGATGTTGCGATTGCAGAGTATGATTTCAATCTTCGCTACACAAAAGGCAAACATCTTTATTTTGCTGATACTTTATCCAGATCACCTAGAAATACCAATGAGCAGCATGAGAATGAAAAACTTGGTTTTGAAGTCATGGAAGTGAGAATTTTTTTCTTCCAAACATCATGAGGAGCTTAGACATCACATAGTCTTAGATCCTGTTTTACAGAAGCTCAACTACTTTATCAATTGATGATGGCTGTCAAAGCAATCCAGTTTACTTCAAGAAGTGCAACATTATTTTCCTTACAGAGATAAGATTTTATTTTATACTTTGTTTTTTCAATTGAATTGTACAGGTTATAGGTCACATTAAAGGTGGGAAAAGTATACTTCCCTCTGTTATATCGCATAATCAGTTAGGTTTTATGGTACATAGGCAAACAAGTGATAACACTCTGTTAATAGACACAGCTATCAGATTATTAAAAACAGATAAGCATCCCAAATACGTTATTGCCGCAGATGCTAGTAAAGCTTTCGACAGAGTAAATTTAAAGTTTTTATTTAATGTTATGCCTTTATTTGGTTTTCCTAAAACATTTATTAATAAAGTTAAGGTTTTATATCAGATGGCCTCAACCTCCATTCAGATTAACAATAATAAAACAAAACCTATCCCCATTTCAAATGGCATAAGACAAGGGTGTCCACTTTCTCCTTACTTCTTTAATTTATACCTAGAACCCCTACTCTTTATATATCACAGACATCTTTTCTACACATTCCAAACGTATGAAATACTAACATTATATATTCGGCATTTGCTGATGACTTAAATATATATTGCAACTCCCCACAACAGATCTTCCTAAAATACTGACAGCCATTGAAAAATTCTCAGAGATTTCAAATTACAAACTAAATCCAAACAAATCCCAATTTTTCCCACTAAATCCCATAGGACATATGCACTTTTACTTCCCGGAGAACAAAATAAAGATAACTTATCAATTAAAATACTTGGGGGTAATATATACTCCCAAATTTAGTGAAATTATTAAAAAATAACTTAAGCCATACCTGGAATACTATTGAAAATGATATGAACAGATGGAAAAATATCAATATGCCTTTGTTATCAAAAAGCAGTATTATTAAGATGAACATGCTACCAAGAATCCTTTTCCAAATGAATGCTACCTTCACAATTATACCTCAAAATTTTTAATAGACATGGAAAGAAGTATATCCAGATTTATTTGGTATCCTAACTCTACTAGAATCAAATATGAAAACTTATACTTCCTAAATCTAAAGGTGGGTTAGGGTTACACTGATTTAAAATTATACTACAGTATTATCCAGACATATAGACTATGTCAAATCTTAAATTATAAATCAAACACAAAGTGGGTCTATATTATAACACTGAAGTCTAAAAACATCGAATGTTATAATATCGACCCCATTTAATCAAAACACCAGAAAACTGAACATTCAGAATAGCAAATTTTTCCCAGAGAAAAAATTTGCTGTTGCGACAAACACACACACACACAACTCAAGCACACCAAAATAAGTAATCCACACACATGCACTTCACGAAACCCTACACTAAACCAGACATACACCACTAGTGACCCACTTACCTTAACCCAAACCTAACCCTAAGGTCCCTAACTATCGCACACTCACCTTACCCGCTCCCTAACCCTAACTCACCTACCCCACCCTAACCCTCATGTCCACACAATCGCACATTTACCTGACCCGCGCCCTAACCCTAACTCACTTAACCCGCCCCTAACGCTAAAGTCTGTCACTACCGCACACTCACCTCACCTGCACCCTAACCCTAAAGTCCCTAACTACCGTACACTCACCTTAACCTGGTCTGTAACCATTGCACCACACTTACCTGAACCCAATCCGTAACCTCCATTCACTCACTTCCCTAAACCCGGTTCGTAACCATCGCACCACACTGCTGTAAATAACGAAGCCACAGATCACCAAAATCTTACCCTAGGTAAACTTTTGATGTTCCGAGGCTTGGCTATTCTCAGCTTTCACGCTAAAGGGTTCAATATTATAACATTCGAAGTTTTTGAACTTCAACGTTATAATATAGACCCCACAAATGTATGGTCCCCCTTATGGTCTAGAATTTGGTATGAACAAATTAAGACACTTGGGTGCAATTCTAGGGCTCTCCTATTCTTAAACTTATACCAAAACTCTGTTTATTTTAAGAATTTACATCTACTTATTAAACAAATGGTTTTAAATACTCAAAAGCTCTTTTCATGTGTACAATTATTAAATGCCCTCCTTCTACTGCAATCTATACACCTTAATCCTAATTTTCTACTAAATAATAAATTGATAAGCTAGCAAGAGTATCCCTTAATAAGAGATATTACAGTATGGGAAATTTATAAATGGAAGGAATGTGATATTACACAATTACGAGAGCAATTAAATTTCCCAAATAAATATGTAATTATTATGAACTCACTCAATTACCTTGTAAACACTAAATTTCATACTGAAAATTTTGATACACGAGATACTAGTTTGTCCCAGTTAATTCTAAAAAAATCTAACTACCAAGGGGAAAACAATCTTTAGAGTCTGTAAACTTATAAATGATATAAAACATCAGAATTGTACTTTATTATCCGCATACTGGCAGAAGAAAAACCCACAAATTACTGAACAAAATAAAAAAGATGCCATCAAAAACACATTCAAATTCAGCCAGTTCAAAAATTTATTCTACACTCAACTTACGATTAACGATAATGCATATGTTACCCCTCTAAATTAGTAAATTTAATAACAAATACTCACCTAAATGTCCTCACTGCAAGAAACAACCAGCAGACATTCTACATGTTATGTGGGAATGTAACAAAGTTCATAACTTATGGTGTTCACTAAGGGCAAGACTACAGAAAATGGTCTACCAAAAAAGTACTTTATCCTGGGAAACAGTTATACTGCACATAAATATGAATAATCTTCCCAGAGTCTTACAGCATGTTCTCACCACCATATGTTCTCTAGTCAAATTCTATATTACAAAGAATTGGACTATTGGAACCCCACTCACATGGGAAGGTTTTAGAAATGTAGCAATCAAATACATTGCCTCCCAAAAGCTACTATATGTTACTAAGAAACGTAAATATTACCAAGTGTATTGGGAATACTTATTAGATTTCATTTTCAAGAGGTAAAAATTTTAAATCTAAAAGTGAAATATGCAATATATGTAAGACAATCAATAAGGATATACTTAGAACCTTTTTAACATTGTCATTTTATAAATATTTGCGTAGATAAGTTGATTAAAAAAACACATACCCTATATAAAGAGGTTTTAATTTGACTTTTCCTAGTATATGTAATAAAAAACTAATGGTACTGTTTTATTCTTCTTATCAATGCAGAATATGTGGTTAGTACAAAACCTGGATTTTTGAAGTGTCTTCTTTGTATATACTGTATATAGAATGTTATATTTTGTTGTATGTTGTGTGTGTATCTTATTGTATAATGTCTTATATGCTGTAACCTAAAAAACTGCAATAAAGAAATTTTTGAAAAAAAAAAAGGTGGGAAAAGTTTTGAAATTATTTATTGTGGTCTCAATTTTTATATCACAAAAACCTGGCATTTTAACAGGGGTGTGTAAAATTTTTATATCCACTGTGTGTGTGTGTGTGTGTGTGTGTGTGTGTGTATGTGTGTGTGTATATAAATATATGTATGTATATATATATATATATATATGTATATGGGATCACTAGATCACTACATAATCTCGAAAGTTTGAAATACTGAATTTCAAACTTTTGAGACTGAATAGCCGAAATCCCTAATTACCGAAAGATCAGAAGCGCAAATTTTCAAAATCCCGATCATCGGGAGTTTGACATTTGCGCTTCTGGTGTTGCGGTATGGTGGAAGTTCAGGTAAGTATCTACATTTAAATGTGTTGGTTAGGGGTTTAGTGTGTAAGTGTGTGTTGTGACTGTGATGTGTGTGTGAGGGGAATGTAGGTGTGTGGTGGTGTTTCGTGTGTTTGTGTATGAAGTGCGACCTTGGAGTTAGAATATTTAAGTAGGGGGGGTGTGCAAGTTCAGCTTGCCCCCCTTCCTGTCTGTAGTTTAGTTTTGTGCGTTTGTGTTCTGGGGAAGGTGTGTGTATGTGTATGTGTGTGTGTGTGTGTGTGTGTGTGTATGTGTATGTGTGTGGTGTATGTTGAGTGTAGTTTTCAGTAGTTTGAATTTCACGGTTTTGATGTTTCGGTATTTTAGTATTTTGGGTATTTGGTCTCGGGATTTTGGGCATCAGTAGTTTAGGTTTTCGGAATTTCGTAGTTTCATATATACACACATACATATATATATATATATATATATATATATATATATATATATATATATATATATATATATATATATATATATATATATATATATATATTGGTTTACCGGTTTACCTCCATAAGGTCGCACGTGGTTTATGCAATGGTCACTTGAGCGAAAGTACAATGGCAAAGCCCCACACTCATATTCATTTAATATTCATTTAAAACATGAAAATACAACAAAAACTAAACATTTTAAACAAATATAGGTTAGGGGCTTTGCCCCCCACACCCCCTAACTATATATATATATATATATATATATATATATATATATATATATATATATATATATATATATATATATATATATATATATATATATACATATCAACTCAAGGGTCACAAAACTATGGGGAGGGGGGCAAATCCCTGTTAAGTGCCTTGAATACTGGTTGTCAACCAAATGAGCCGTCGACCAAATGAATTTCGACCATATGAACTGTCGAACATATGACTGTCTACCATATGAACTGTCGACCATATGAAGTAGACCCATATATATATATATATGTGTGTGTGTGTGTGTGTGTGTTTGTACATATACACACACACAAATATACATATATATGTATATATATATATATATATATATATATATATATATATATATATATATATACATATATATATATATATATAACTATATATATATATATATATATATATATATATATATATATATATATATATGTATACAAAGACACTGTTTTATGGAGCTTTTTTCCCTGGGACTCCACTGAAAAGAGGTCTCTCAAGGTCCAGTCTTACATTCCTTGTAAATAAATGAAAAGAAAGAACGAAAGAAATAATAAGAATGCATCTTAAAAGCATTTGCTTTTATACTAGAACTGATTCATATCATGTAGAGCCAGAACATTTGAAAGAGAAACAGTGAGAATTGAATTAATTCTTGAGAGCTGATTGTTATTGCAACTCTTCATGCACTTTTTTCTATCTCAGGGCTGAATATCTTTTAGCTTGGTGGGAGAATTTCCATATCTTTTATATGAGTATTTAGCAAGTTTTCTACATTTGATCAGAGCTCTGTTTTGTAAACAAAAAAAAAAGTATTTAGTTTATTATTGACTTAGAGCAGCATATATAATTTTGTATACGATCAGATAAGCTCATAAAAAATGACTAAGTACTATTTTGAAAAAAGGGATTGAAGTATCCTGGTAACACTGTGGAGGACAGAGAAGATTAGATATGGATTTTAGTGAAGATAGTCATCTCTCCAACACATTACTAAAGTCTTTTTCCTAACAGTTATACTAACAGTTAGTTATATAATCATCAGGTCCTTAGCAATATGCATTAAACTGTGCACCACATATGCCCTAAGTGCTATCCAAAGCTTCCCAGCAAGAATCTGTGCTACAGCACTTCCAGACACAAAGGCTGTCCTCCTGGGCTCATTAACCATTTATACAAAACGCATTGTTCACATGCAATGTAGGCATTCAAATGTGCTATGCTTTCTACATCATAGTGATCTCATCAGCTTCACAAGTCCTATTTGTCGTTTTCATCAATTTGCTGGCATGACTGGTGTACTAGGATGTACCTCAGTGCATGCACTAAATTGATATGGATTGTCACATAATTTTATGATTTACCACATTGTTGGTACTATGGTAGCACATCTTGGTTCCATAGCTAGTACAGAGTGAAAATGGTGACCTTGAACCCAGTGACCCCCCCCCCCCATACACACAAAATATATATCAGATATTGGGTGCAGATTTTCAAGTCAAAGGAAACAAAACAAGGTGAGCAAAGCATTATGTGATGCAAACAACAAACTGATCTGTATGGAGACCTGGAGGTAACAAGAAAGGACACTCACTGGTCATGAAGGTTCAATGTTGGCCAGTAATGGCATGAGTAACGAGGCTGTCTAAGGAAAGCAAGGCTTCAGTCTTGTTACTACTTGCCCACTGAAGAAGGAGTGGGTGGCATAAAAAAAAACAAATCAGAAATGCACACTGGTTGAATTCAAAAGAAATGATGTCCTTAAAGGACACAGAATTCTGAAGGCTAACAGCACTATGTTTAGACTTAAAGTATCAGTGAAAACTATTCCTAGATTCAAACTTGCACTAATATGGAAAGGGGAGTATGCTCTAATTCTGGTAATGATAGGGAGGGCATTTCTCAGTAACAGTACTGAAGCAGAAGGCATGTTCTTGACTTGTTACAGAAATGGGTAGATATGTTCTTATACTGGTAGTAAAAGGAAACACATACCCCTATACTTGCACTGAGAGGTAAGCTATTTTCTAGTACTAAAAGTAAAGGCATACACCTGTGCATGTACAGAAATGGAAAAGATAGTTGTTGTATCTTTTGGCTTTTCCCAGTTAGGGGTCGCCACAGCAGAACTCCAGTCCACTAATGATTGGTAGTTGATTTTTATGTGCCGAGTTACCAGCCCTGATGCATAACCTTAAACAGAGGTAAGCCCATTCAGGCACATCTCCACGCAAAAGACACTCTAGCTGAAAGTCGAACTGGACAGCGTCTTACTGTGAGGCGACAACGCTACTGCAGCACCACCACCGCGGGTATAGAAATGGAAAAGATAGTATTGTACTAAAACTAAAGGCACAGTCCTGCATTTATACTAAAATAGGAGGCATAATTTGGTACTGGATGTGAAAGCATACTCCTGTACTTGTACCAGAAGTGAGGATGGAGTACGATAGTACTGAAAGAGAAGGGATATGCTGGTACATACTGAAAATAACACATACTCTAGTACTTGGTTTCAAAGTGAAAGCATACCCTCATACATAGATGGTAGAGTATAGTTAGGTACTGAAATAAAATGCTAGCTGTTCTATAAAAAGTAAAAAAAAAGTATCCTAGTACCAATAGAGAAGAAATGCTTCTTCACTAGTATTGAAAGGAAGGCATACTCCTGAACTACTTCTAGTAATGAAAAAATGCTTACCTGCTCCTTGGTGATTGCTGACACTTTGTAGGAAATTGTGGAGGTTCTGAAGATGTTTCTCAAACCTTTTCTAAAGGTCTACACCTGATTTGCTGTCTGCACTCAAAACTGCGTTGCTTTTGGACTTTAAGATGGTATATTCTTTATTTGATTTGTTATTAGGAAGGTCAGTAACAGGTTCTCTTTGAGGATTATGGGGGATTTGTTTTCTTTGAGTAGCAAACACTCTTGAGATGAGGTTGGAGGATTTGGATATGACAAACTGGACATCAGTTGATCCTTCTATGCTGCAACAAACTCCATCCATCAGGCTTGTTAACAAAGTGCTGCAACTTGAGATCTTTATTGGCTCAATTTGCTTATGAGCTCTCCAGGCTTTCTTAGTGCTTCTGCTTTGAAATGTAGATGCTACTTACTTCTCTTAGTATGAAAGGTCATGTTACATTATGCTGTAAGTTCATCTGTTTTGGTTAAACAGATCTCCATATCATTTTTAAGAAACCATTGCTGGTGATAACAGCTGATATCTCCAATAACGTCATATTGGCTGTCAGTTCTGATCTCGATTCAGCATCTCTGAGTGTTAATATCAGTTGCAGGCATTGCTGCAGACAGCCTCACAAAAAGGTATTAGTGAATCAAAAAACACCATTTTTTGAAATTATTTTGTTTTAATGTGATATGGTCAGACTTTTCTGAGTAATTAATTTGGTGTTCGACGATATTTCTGAATGAGCAGTCATCAGTTTGTCAAATGGCCTTTGTTATGGTCAATTTTTTCTAACCACAAATTCTGACAATATAGTCAGAGCTGCCAGATTTGGGAACAAGGGTGCCTACATATACTTTTATACTTGTCACAATGTATTGTAAGTGGTGTTTTTTTTATTAATGGAATATATTCCAAACACATTTTCTTGAACAGAATGTCATTTGCCTTTCATCACCTTATCTCAGTTTTACAACACTGGAGATATCTGAATAATGTTAATCACTAACACTGAGATTGTTAGCATTTAGAATGGTCTTGTCTTCTACTAGGATGTTGGTTAGGAGTTTTTTTTTGTGTTTGGGGAAGAGATGACCCTTGATATCCTTGGCATTAAATGTCAGGTCATTTCCTCTAATAACTCATATAACAGTTGCATGATGACTTGTTGAAGAGAGTTATGAGACACTTGCTGATCTCAAGTCAAACCATATTATGGAGAGAAGCATTAAACTGTATGAGCCTGAAAACACAGCAGTATAATGTACTACTGATGATTCCTTCAGGTGATACCTTGGTAGATACTCAGCAATGGCACACTCTAACAACAGTATCATTGATCTAGTGGGCTACTTTTTAAAGCTGGCATAAACAAGGCACAACTTTCTCAAAAAAAATGTTTCTTCAAATAATGAAATAATCTCTTACTACAGTTCATCTGCTCAGTTTCACAAAAGAATCAACATTTCAAGCCAGCAGCAACTGAAATGTACTAATAACTTCTAGTACATAGAAGCTTAACACCTATTCCTCTAGTAAATACACAGGACCACATCTCACCACTGCAGAATTTTATGTAGTCACCCTCCGACAACTCTTTCTCTTACCCTTCTCTGCCACCTCACTTTCCTACCTCCACTACTCTAACCCTTACCTTCAGTAAACCTATTAAGCTTTATATTGTTACAGTGCACGTCTGGATATAAGAGAGGGTATATTTTGATATACATATAATCACTTGACCGACTACTTTCACTTACTGCTACTAAGACTGGATACATTCACTTATTTTTGTATTATGCTATCTTTAATTGAGCATGCATGCATTTTTACCATTTTCTTAAGCAATCACTGTAGCACTTTCATATATTACTTTATCCATGGGGGGATTTCAGTAAAGCCTACATGGAGTGATTTTCCATGCAGGCATAGTGGCACAGCCCCAACACAGAAACCGGCAGCTGTGTGAGCTAGTAAATACAACAGAGGACCGTGCATGAGCATGCGGACATGGACGTGTCTGCGGAATGCAAATCACCTCATAAGGAGGTGAATTTCATGCAAATAAGGTCAAATGAGGGTGTTGGAGCAATCCAGTAAGCAGTAGTTTTGCAGACCCCATGTAGGAGTCCAAAGTGTACATGGAAAATAGTCGTGTATAAAAAATAAAAAATTGAACAGGGGCTGTAAAAGCCCTTTTAGAAGGTCAGAAATTTGCATATTAGGGACAGATATGTTCAAAACTATGCCCTGTATTTATAAAAATTAACGCAAAGTAATAAAAATAATTTTTTAATAGCCATATCACATTTGCATGCGTGATGTGCAAACATGCCTTTACCAAAAAAAAAAAAGAAAAATTGTAAAGTCCAAAAACAAGATATATGTGAGAATAATGCATTATAGGCACTGCAAGCAGTATGTCCAATGGTACATTTCAGTGTCTGCTAAGGAGAAAGGTCCTAGAATAGTGAAGTATCCAGGTTGTGTGCACGGATCAGTATGCAAATGACCTGGGGATACTGAGTGGCAAAAATGGGCTACTGTGTCTGCAGATAAAACTGGTGTAGCCCCTGAACCATGTTGGTGTCCACAGAAGAGGTAGCTGACATCAAAATAGGGTATTGTCACATTATGTTTAAGAGGAGTGGAATGGAGCTGCGCCCGTTTGTGCACCTCACATCTCAGCTAAACAGGGGTGTGTAAGCTTTGTTTATCTGTGGGGCACATGTCTTAGCTAGTTTAATCTATGCTGAGCATGCTGAGCACTGCCTACACAAGCGCAGCAGGTGGTTTGCGTGCAGTGCTTAGCAGAGAAGGTATTTTTTAAAAAAAGGAAATTGCCTGGGAAAGCCAATCATGTAGAAAATACTGACAAACCTGTACCACTTACCCCTCAATGACAAACCTGACAGGTGGAATACATCATAGCTAGCCAATCACACAGGCTGCATCTGCAGCAGAGCACTATAATCTATGCATACACTGTACAATCTGACTTTTCCCACATACTCTGCACCATTGGAGTACACACTTGGGAATTGTAACTGACAGAATGCTAGGGGCTGCTGCTGCTCTGCTACATCTGTATGTGCTAGAGGCCAAGGGAAGTGCTGATGGTGCTGCTGACAATAGGCCTAGACTAAGACAGAGAAGAGTGTTCAGCTGACAATAGGCCTAGACTAAGAAGGAGAAAAGTGTTGAGGCCCAGGGTAACCTTCCAGGGGCTACATAAGCAGGAGATTGTAGAGATTTACAGGGTTGACAGGGACATACTACAAGAACTCACCAGGCTTTGCCGCCCACAACTCAGACCCAGATCCAACAGAGAGGAACTCATCCCAGTGGAAACTAAGATATGTGTAATCCTTAGATTATTAGCTACAGATACTTTTCAAAGACCAACTGGGGACATAATGGGGGTTTCACAGGCATCTGCATCCAGGGTACTCCACCAATTAATGGATGCCATGCAAACATATGCCAATAAGCACATTTATTTACACAGCACCCTTGAAGAGAGGGCCAGCAGTATACGCCTCTTCCACCATGTAGAACACTACTCTGAGGTGCTGGGTGCCACAGACTGCACTCATGTACACATTAAAGCACCACCTCATGAGGAGAGTAGAGTCTACATCAACCACAAGGGGTATCACTCCATCAACTGCCAGGTCATGTGCAATGCCGAGGGCATTATCATGAGTGTATGTGCCGGCAGCCCTGGCAGCTATCACAACTCTCATATCTGGCATGCATCACAGCTGTACCAAATGTTTGCCAGGGGGGACATCCCATACACAGATCTACTGGGGGATGCTGGCTATGCACTGGAACCGTGAATGATGACACCCATCAGAAATGCACATATACCTACCGAAGAACACCATAATGAGGCACATGCACAAACTAGGAACATCATAGAGTGTGTTTTTGGGCTGCTCAAGTTACGGTTCCACTGCCTTAATATATCAGGTAGAGCCCTGTAGTACTCTCCAGCAACATGTGCACAGATGTTCACAGTATGTGCCATGGTACACAATATGATCCTGCAGAAACAGCTGTGGCAAGACCCTCACAGGGAAGGAACACACATCCTCCACCACAGCCTAGGTCCCCACAGCCACAGGCACAGGGAGACTCAGAAGAGGAACCCCTGAGCCTGTCCCTGTAGGCAGATGTATGCATGCCCAGTATGCCTTGGTCTTGGCAAAGAGGCAATGCATAACACATGCACTGACAACCTAGGGTCCAATGGACTGACACCTTACTCTGACTCTCATACATAGCAAAAAGGATGCCAGCCACACCACACAATCTATACCTTATCATGTATTGGCTGTGTACTGTGTGCATCAGACAGAGTCAGCCCTGAAACACAGGTCTCTCAACTGCTGTATCCATAAAGTAAGTCAGAGTCCTTTACTACAAATGTACGGGGTACTACACTATGGTAGCATATATATGGGCCTGCTGCATGTATGTAAGGGAATAGAGTGGGTTGTTGGACTACTTGCAAAAAACTAACAGCTACTTGGGACAACAGGTACACTGCCCAGTACTGGGTACCCCATAATATGCATGAGGTCACAGAGCTGGAAAACCCACAGCAGTATGTAAGGGGAATTCTGAATAGCAGGGTCATAGGACATATGCAACACTGACAATGCCAGAGTCCACTATCCCCAACATACCAGTGTTCCCATACAACTACAATAACAGTATATGTTTGCAAGAATGTATTTGCAGACCACACAATCCCAGGGTGGTAACAAAGAACTTGCCCAGATGTCCTATTATACACAAAATGCAAAGGGTCACAGTAGGGCTCACACAGTGTATGCATGCCTGTCGGCTATTGATAGTGTGTGGAATTAAACCTCACCTTCTGATGGCTCACTGGGCTAAGTACATTAGCATGGTTAATGGTGTTGATGGTTCAAAGCTGGCTGCATCTACAACATTTGAATGTGTGGAACTCGTATGGTAGGAGTCCTACAGACTGTCAATATGTCTCAATGTGTTCATGCCAGAAAGCTGGACAAAGGCAGAGACAATGGGTGGCAGAGGGCCAAACAAACAGACATTATACATATGCTTTGAGTAACCTAGTAAGTGGCTAGTATAACAACAGGTTACAACAGGCCAGATTAGCAGCAGGATGTAAAGGCCATCACTTGACTGTGTCAGTACTTACAACAATTTAGTGGACTGCATTTAGTAGGATGTTACTGGATAAACACCACTGTATGAGGAACAGAGCAGACATATTCGGTGGAATGCTGGACATTCAGCAAAAACATGTACAGTGAGAGGTATGAAGACTGTCACCATGTGTGTGGTGTTACATCATGTAACCCAGTCACATCATACCTCTCAACTAGTTAGAGCAGGAAATCTGGACAAAGCCATGAGCAGTAGTGGGACAAAGGTCAAAATACAAGGGGAATGATTAACTACTGGCCAGACAAAATGTATAAAGTACAGAAAATAACAGGCTGTGCATTAGCATGGGTTTGCTGGTATGTATGGAATAAGTAATTCAAATGTCTGTCAGCATGACCTAATGTCAACCTATAATGATTTTCCAATACTGTACCAGAAATGCTATGTACAACCTAACATACATATGCAGAACTTTGTACATTTTATTACGATCATCACACTTGATTGGTATGAGGCATATATTACATTCAGCACACAGCCAGGAAATGTCTTGGACAAAATATCAAGGAGGTGACTGTTGAATCAGGTGCAGCAGCCAATTGGCAAAATTACGGACTTGAATAGAGTCACCTTGTAAGTACTGACAGTCACACTGGGCATGCTCCTACACTTAGCTAACTTGAGCCAAAGTCTGATGCCTCACATGTCTGAGAAATTGATATATGAAAATATGTGTGTGCATACAGGCAGCTATATACATATCTGTCTCTCCCTATCCCCCTCACACATGATTACCCTATCTATCAGTTTGTGGCACAGATCTTCTATATATATATATATATATATATTTATATATATATATATATATATATATATATATATATATATATATATATATATATATATATATACACACACACACACACACACACACACACACATATATATATATATATATATATATATATATATATATATATATATATATATATATATTTATTTATTTATGCAGAGCTACATAAAGGTGTGGGGTGATTTAAACCCTCCACATATATCTGTATAACACAATCACATAACACACACACACACACACACACACAGCTACAGTTAAATCCCATATATATATATATATATATATATATATATATATATACACACACACACACACACACACACACACACACACACACACACACACACACACACATATACATGTGTATATGTGTATGTGGATGCAAAAATGTCCACACATACTGGAGTTATCTGCACCTACACACACACACACAGCAGTTGTTTGATGGTAACAGACCAAGGCCACATAATGACATAACAGCCCAAACACAGAACCCTCTGCCTGTGGAATGTCACCCTGTATACAGATAATGGTGAGTAGGTGGTGTAATGTGTAATGGCATCAATGCAGGACTTGGACAGGCCATACTGTCAATGGCCAATTGTCTACCTAGCAAACTGCAACTGGGCAGATATGGTGGAACTGGTACCTGTACACACATAGGAAGGGTATTAACATGTACCCCACTGCTAGGACACTAGATACATCAACAGCATAAAGCGGCTTCACTCTGCAGGCTGCAAATGCTGTGTAATACAAGGCCACCTTGCATTGTCAACAAGTACTGTGGCTGCAGCCACGTGTACAACCGATTTAACCTGTGGTGCATGCAATAAGTAATGCGAGCTATAGTGTGTTTTTGTAGTTCGATATAAGTTCTAGTCTCACTGCAGCCAGTGTGTGTGTGTGTGTGTGTGTGTGTGTGTGTGTGTGTGTGTGTGTGTGTGTGTGTGTGTGTGTGTGTGTGTGTGTTTGTGGATATTTCTCTGACAGCAGTAAAGACATAGCCATCTGGCATTTGTGAGTGCCATGGTTAATCATTTTATGGTCCTGTGAGTAGTATACGCCTGCACATTATCCTCCCTGTAAACACCTGCTGATGTCACCCACTTTAACAGCACTGGCTGACATTTGAATAACAGATAAACATAGTGCTGTAGTGTATACTACTAGATAAGTAGAGGTTCTAATCTTGTAACAGGCAGCTGTGTGTGTATAAATATATCACCTTGTAGCAGTGTGCCTGTCTAACCTATCTTTGTGCAGTGGTAACACATTTTAAGGCCCTATGTCTGCCTGACTGCCAGCCTTCCCATTGTCCTCTTTAACAGGGTCTTCTGATGTCATCCACCATAACAATACTGGCTGACAACCTCAAAACAGATAAGCTCCGTGGAGCATGTGAAATGTCCTTAGTGCTCTAGTGTATACTCCTAGATAGGTAGGGGTTCTAATCTCACAACAGACAACTATGTGTGTATTTGTGTATTTAGAAATATACACTTGCACCAGTGTGTCTGTTCCACCTATCTCTATGTAAAGGTTACACATTTTAAGGTCCTGTGCCTACCTGTCAACCTCCCCATTGGCCTCCTTTACAAGGGCTATTGATGTAATTCACCTTAACAACACTGGCTGACACTCTTGAAGTAGATAAGCTGCGTGGCTCATGCAATAAGTACGTAGTATTACAGTGTACATAACAAGGTAGGTAGGGGTGCTATCCTCAGTAAAGACAACTCTGGCAGTGTGTGTGTGTGTGTAAATATATCTCCTGTAGCAGTGTGACTCTCTTGTCCATCTGAGTGCAATGGTGTAACATTTTAAGCCCCTGTGCCTACCTATCAACCTCCCAATTGGCCTCCTATACAAGGGCTGCTGATGTAATTCACCTTAACTGCACTGGCTGACACTTTGAAAACAGATAAGCTGCGTGGAGCATGTGATAAGTGCATAGTGCTATAGTGTATACAAATATAGAGGTAGGGGTCCTACTCTCAGTAAGGGTAACTCTGTGAATGAGTGTGTGTGTGTGTGTGTGTGTGTGTGTGTGTGTGTGTGTGTGTGTGTGTGTGTGTGTGTGTGTGTGTGTGTGTGTGTGCATGTGTAGATATATTCTCTTGCAGCAGTGGATCTGTGTGCAATTGTTATACATTTTCAGGGCCTGTCAACCCCCCATTGACCTCCTTTACAGGCCTTGCTGATGTCATCCACCTTAACACTACTGGTAGACACTCCCACAATGCATAACCTCCGTGGTGCATGCAATTAGTACATAGTACTATAGTATCTATAACTGGATAGGTAGGGGTTCTAATCTCGAGAAGGCCAGCTCTGTGAGCGTGTGTGTGTGTGTGTGTGTGTGTGTGTGTGTGTGTGTGTGTGTGTGTGTGTGTGTGTGTATGTAAATATATACCCTTGCAGCAGTGTGTCAATCTTGCCTATGTGTTTGCGATGGTTAAACATTTTAAGGCCCTGTGAGTACCTGGAGCCCCTAAAAAGCCCACATCTACCTAGGCATAAATGATATCTGCCATCACCTACATTTGTAGGCACACACCACGTATCAAAGGTGGCATGCCTTGTCATGGGGTATACATGCAGGAGTATGCTGTCTGCCCTATTGCTCCTGACACACTGCTCTTCACAGATGCACCTAGGTAACCATGCACATATAAATCCTTACCTTGTTGATGTCATATGTCTGATTTGCTACCATGCCATCCTGAGCCACTGTATCATCACCACATCTTCTCAGCCTAGTCACTCAGACTCCTGCAATAAAAACATACAAAGTTCTGAGAGACACCTGTCATTCTGTGACACCTTTGCCAATCTAACATCATGCAACAAAGGAACCAACACATTAATGTGTACTCATGACACATGCCAGCAGACAGCACCTATGATGGCATAACACAACCACATTAAACAATATAATGTGATGTACTATAGTCACCTTGTGCATCAGATACATGTTTGCATGTCCCTGCATCGATGTTATGGATGGCAGGGATGTGGCACAGGTACCATCACATGCACAGGGTGTGGTCTGGGGGTGCCAGAGGCCTAGCCTGTGCCAAACAGTTGACATCATGTATGGGGGTCAGGAGAGGTGCAGTAGGTGTTTGTTGGTGACCTGCATGTGACACTGATGTATGAGTTTGTGCGTGTACACAGTCAAGCCATGTGCTAGCCCTACACGTGAGTATGTTGGACAGCAGTGGACTATATATAGCAGACTGGACAGTTCACCATATCTGGCCTCAAAGACAGTAATTGGCTTCACCAGGAATGGCACTGGCACCACCATGTTCAGGGTCAGATTCGGTACTAATAGCTGATGGTGACTGGTGTCTGCTAGGACCAGGTCTCTCATGGGACCTCCAAGGGTGACATGCCCATGGCCTGCCACATCGTGGTGTGGACAGAACCCCACTTCTGTAGTGCTGGAGGTACTGCCATTGTGGGAGCATGAGTGTGTACAGCCACATGGACTCTCAGCAGATGTTGTTGCTAACCTATAGCCACGTGTCCAACACCCTACTCCCACCACATGCTCAAGCACAGAGAATGTGCTGTCAATGACTGACAATGTCTCACCCCACCATCTGTCCACTACATTAGTGAAGCAATGCATGGCATCACCAATGTTGTGGATGGAGTCATGGATGCCAGACAGTGATGCATCCATGATCTTGAGCATCCATCTGGTGTTGCAGTTGGAACATGCCTGTGCCTCAATGTTGGCCCGAAACATGTGTTGAGTGACCAGTGATGTGACACCTGTGACAGGTGCTGGATGGGCAGCAGTCCTCCTTCGAGCACCCCTGTCAATCTGCCCGTGTGGGACCTCGTCAGCTGTATGGCTATGGCTAGTGTCTACAGTCACTGATGCCATAGTCTGCACACCCTCCAGTAATGCTACCAAACTCTGACTGTCCAATATATGTAGCCACAGGGTATTGGGTATGTGTGGGCATACTGACTGTGTCTGGAGACATTTGGGGGGAGTGGGATGTCAACTCATGGGACAGATTCAGTCCCCAAAAACCCCACCTGTGCCTCACTATGACCACCATCATCAACAGAGTCCAATGAGATACTGACATGTGGTTGTGAGGGGGACACACTCCAACCCCCATGGTCACCTGTGAGGAGGAAGACAACATACCTACATTAATACCTGCAGTATTATGTCTGCTGATCCACACACACACACACACACACACACACACACACACACACACACACACACACATACAGGTGAGGTGCCACAACTGCATTATACATATTATACATACCATGTCTTATTTCTGATCCCATCCACAACACACAAGCAGACTACAACATACACAGACAAGACAGGCCCTTCATAACATGCATGGCAACTACGTCTGGTTAATGTTGCCAGTACTATACACCTGTGAAATAAGCAATATGTCAGTGTATGTGATGGACCTACACCTACAACACGGTACACCCGTCTTCACCATACTATTGCCCCAAGTATAGCAGACTGCATAGACCTTCACAACAATAAGTGCAAATATGTAACAGCTCTTGCAAATACACTACTGTGATTGACGATTCATTGCACTGCAGTGAATCCCTCCAAAACTGAACATAAAAGTATTGTACTCTGGCTAGGAATAACAGTTGTGTTTATGGCAATCTGGCTGCCCTTAACATTCTTAGTGTATATGTGAGCCATAACAAAACAGTTTCACACTCTCCAGCTACAGGATGTTGGACTCCAGCCACACCAGATGTACCTATGGAAATGTGAGGGAGAGATATTGTCAGCAAACACAAATGTGGCATTTTTACTGGATAATATGTGCATATATTACCATGTACAGTAGGAACTCTGATACTGCCCACATTGCTGACATTCGGAGTATATGTGCACAAGTGTGCATTACAAGCAAACCCTCCAAATGCAGATTGACCTGACCTCTGTGTACTGGTATGCAGAGGCTGCCACAATGACTGCTACAGTATTACAGTGATGAACACAGGAGGCTTACCTGGACGCCTGTCTGCTGTGGAAGTTGTGCCACTCACCTCCATGATGTATGGGGTGATGGATGCTTGGGAGCTGGTGGTTGATGCCAGGTTTGCCTGGAGCTCCTCTGTGGCTGAAAGTGGTTGTTCTGCTGCAGGCTCTCCACCAGTGACAGCATGATCCCTGGCCACAGCAGCCCTTTGCCATGCAGCATTTATCATATCTGTAGCTTGGTGTCGGACTTGCTCATAGCTTCATTCCTGTAACTCTACTTGGTTCACTGATGTGATGAAATCAGCTCACAGTGCAGAACATTGCTCCCAATTCTGCTGATTCCTAGAAAGCAGGATATTGTGATAGAGTCTGAGGCCATCTATGATCACTTCTTTTTTGGCAGCAGATAAAGGTGGGTGCATCCGTCTGTACGTGGTTTCTGAAAGACAAGAAGAGGGGAACACATCACATGACCACGTACATTGCTTTCCACTATGTACACACCCTGCACATCCAAATTGTCCAGCACTAACCTCTGCTAACTACCCCATGATACCCCACCATCTATAAACACAGTATGTATGTGGCAATCAGCAACATAGTGGCAAAACATCTTGCATTTTCCTGCTCATCTTGCTTTGTCCTGCTACTTATTGCTTGTTCTCTAAAGTGTTCAACTGCTTCTTTTCTGTTGCATTTATTACTGCTTGTTTATACCCTGTCTAAATTGTAAATGTTATTGTAAGCCTCATACTTTTGGTTTAAACACTTGTGATTTAGGCCCACCTCTTAGGTCTCCCTGGCCTTTCTTCCTCAGATTCTGACAATTATGGCTGGACAATGTCCTACAGTTTCTCCTGCCAGACTGGTTGATATGGGCATCCTGCCATAGTGTAGGAACTGCCTCATGTACATGGACAACCATCTACTACTACCACCTAGGAGCACAATTTGTGAAATATGCAATTACATTAGGAACCTGGAGTCCATGCTCTCTCTCCCTCTCAAGCCAGTATATCTGGCACCAAAAAGGTTAACACATTCACTACACCTCACAAACCACCCACACCTACACAACACGCACCCCTATATGTGGAGGTCCTCAACATAGACATACCCAAACAAAGGAGACCTCCAAGGCAAAAACACATGCGATCTCCCCAGCCATCCACACCACATACCATGCATAGTCCGCACACCTGTGTCTCACAGGCACTAAGGCTTCACCATAAACCCAGCATATTAGTCATAGGAGACTCCATTGTGAGACACACAGATGTGCCTCTCAGCAGGCTGGATAAGGAAAAAGTCACGGTTAGTTGACTTTCAGGTGCCAGAATCTGCCATATCATATACGCACTGCAGTCTCTCAACAACAGGTGCTGTTATGATTCAGTCATAGTCCATGTTGGTGTGAATGATGTCAGGCATACCTTCCTGGACTATATGAAGAGCCACATGATTGAGCTCACTGATTATGTGTCCCAGGCTGGTATGTCCCTAGCCTTAAGCAGCATTCTGCCATTATCCAGAATTATGCTTTAATACAAACAGGAAATTATTGACTTTAACAATTGGCTGTGTTTCTGGTGCCATTCCAGGGTGATTCAGTACCTGACAGCCTGTGAGGATATGATCAAGAGACCACGATGCTTTGCCAGAGATGGTCTGCATCTGTCTCACCTTGGCTTCAGGCTGCTGGCAAAGGTTTGTGCCTCCCCCATAATGCCTTTTTAGGAGAACTGATGAGGTTAAGGCTGCCAATATAAAAATGTCAACAAAACACAACAGAAAGGTCATGCTGCTAAATTTTAGGAGTCTGAACATGAAACTGCATTCATTGCAAGCATTCTTAACCCTGAAAATGCTGACATCTGTGCAGTCACAGTAACCTGGTTCACAGCTACAGAGACCACCCCAGCTTTACCTGGTTACCCATCATATCATCCATTTAGCCCCCAAACTGTGGCCAGTAAAGCCAAAGGAGGTGGAGTTTCAATATATATCAAAGACATATACACTTCCAGGCTGGTCAAACAGTATGATGCACCGGAGATGTTCAAGGTGCAATTAACCATTGCCAAGACCCCTATTGAAATCATAGCTAGCTACTGACCCCCAAATCTGACTCAAGATGCCTATTCTGCCTATATGGACCTGTTTGACTCTATCAGAATGCAACCCTTCACCCTTATCTTGGTTGACTTTAACTACCCAAACATAGATTGGAAGAATTACTCATGCCAGAACAAAAATGTCTAGAGATTCATAGATTTTGGCAATGCAAACAGCTTTAGACAGCCAGATGACACCCCCACAAGAGGTGAAAATATCTTGGACATGGTATTAAACAACATGAGCAACCACTGCACCATCCCTACAATATCATCCTCCCTGGTATGATCTGACCATAAAGCGGTCACTTTTGAACTCACCATCTCCCAAAATATCCATCTAAATAGGGGCAGACATAACAATGTCGCCAAAGTTTATTACAGGCTCCTGATGGATGGTATAAACAGTTTCACAGCCCCTTACCCCTCTGTATGAACTGGCACCAATATCCAAAACTGCACCAAAGCAGTATACGTGGAGTTATATAGATGCATGGGATCAGGAATACCTGGCAGGAGTACATCATCCTCTGCAAGGATAAGTAAACCTGTCTGATGGACATCTGCAATAAATCAACTGTATAACAACAGGAAAACATTGCTGTCCAAGACCAGGAAGGAGCAGGTGTCCAAATGGAAGCAATGTCTCCTTAGCCTGAACAAGAAAAATAAAAGCACTACTGACATCCTCCAAAGCAAACTTTGAGTCCAAATTGGTGACATCTGCTACAGACAATCACAAGTTCTTCTGCACATATGTCTACAACCTCAAAGTAAGCACCCAGATCTGTTCAGAAGTGGTGGTCAAGGACACCACATATACAAATGCCATAAGTATAGCACACTTGCAGCCTGACAGATTTGTTGAAAACATCACCCCTCTGTTCCCCCCATCAGTAGATCAAAACATCCCCAGTACCTGCCCCCTTCCCTTAATATCTAGGGGAACAGGTCATCAATGCTCTCTCAAAGGCAAAACATACAACATCCATGGGACCTGATAACATCCCAGGCTGCATCCTACATGAACTCAGGCAGGAACATGCAGTACCATTAGGCACCCTATTCAACCAAAGGCTGAGTACTGGCTTTGTCCCAGCTGGGTGGAGGACAGCCACTGTCATCTCTTTGCTCAAAGGTGGAGTCTCCACCAATCCAGAAAATGATAGACCCATCAGCCTAACTAGCCTGATTTGCAAGGCCATAGAATGGATTATCATGGACCTCATTAACAGAGACATTAGCAACTCCACACACTCGATCCCACAGAGTTTAGCTTTATCAAGGGGACAGCATGTCTGTTAAATTTGGTCTACTTCTTTGAGATAGTTACCAAAGCCATGGATGAGGGGAAGATAGTGCACACCACCTACCTTGATCTGGCCAAAGCCTTCAACGCTATTCCACACTCGGCCATAATAGATAAACTCTGAACTAGGCAGCAGCCCATATGTTACCAGATGGGTAGCAAACTGGAGCAGTCATAGAACCCACCTAGTTCAAATCTGGGAAGCCACCTCAAGCAGCAGACTCATAACAAGAAGTGTACCCCAGGGTTCTATCACAGGGCCTTTATCATTTGGGATATACTTTTCTGAGATGCAGGGCAAAATCAGTGGGCTAGGGCTGACCAAGTTTGCAGACAATTGCATGCTGGGTGCTGTCACCTAATCCACTAGTGATGTGGGCATCCTCCAAGAGGGTCTTACTCAGACAAATAACTGGTGCCAGAAGCATGGCCTCAAGCTGAATACCACAAAATGCATCATCATCCCCTTTGGGGAGAATGATGTCCCCGAAATCATCACATTAATAACAATGTCCGAGGCATGCAAGCAGTCGTGAGGAATTTGGGCACATGGGTTGATAGCAACCTGACATTTGACCACCTTTGCTTTTGTTGTATGGAAAGCCATCTACATGGCCCACCTCATAATTAAGGGTATCTCATCCAGGGACAAGGAGGTCATAACTTCCATGTATTCTTCATTTATAAGGCCCATTATTGAGTACAATGCCCCTTTACCACGTAAAGCACATGCAGCAGCTGGAGAGACCACAGAGGTTCCTCACCAGGAGAATCCAGGGCCTCAAGCATCTACCATACATCGATAGGCTAAAAGCCCTATCCCTCTACTCAGTTTCATATACACTTCTCAGAGGTGACCTCTGCATGGCATACAGGGTGATCACAGACCCCACCTTGATGGGACTGCACCATATCCGCAAGTCAAGCTCCACTCGAGTAACCCATACGCATGCCCTCAACCTGGTCTGTGACACCAACAGGACTTGTTGGTGGGGCAGATTTGTGTCCCAGAGATTCCCCCATCTGTGGAATAGACTCCCTCCCCATGTCAGGCAGAGTATTCTTTATTCCTTTTCAAATGCAACCTGGATAACTGGATGTGAAACAAGAAATACACCCTTGAGATTCTACTTGTGTCCCTGTTGGACTTGGGCATCAGGTACTGACTTCTTTAAACATGGGCTAAACCCTTGGATAGGCTTAAAAGGGCCTCAGGGCCAATAAGCTAGTAGCCTCCTATGATCCTATGGATACCAGTTATGGCCCTGTGTGCTGTGATGGATTGTGCTGTTATGTCTCCACTCCCATCAATGCCATCTACTGTGGTGTGTCCCCTATGGGTAATGTCCCAGTACCATGTCATATAGCCACTGTCCAACAAGTAGGTGAGTGTTACTACAAGTATATGGGGACAGTCCACCAACATCCATGTGACACAATGAAAGATAGCACTAAAAACGTGCTGTAGGTTATCTTCCCTGTAGATGCCCAATGTCTGCAATATACAGATGTTTGTGGAATGTGTGCATGTGCCTCAGATATGTAGACTCTCTGCTGGAAAAATGTGGATGTCTGGCAAATGTTTGGGCAATATGTAATGGTTGTTCTCAGACTGTGGGAAACCTGGCTCTCACGTGCCAGAACCCTTAAAAAACAGTTATGGTACCATAATATCTATTACTGTGTGCACTCCCTTGCTTTGTAAGCTCAATATGTACACTCTGTTATTGAGGTTGAGCCTGTGTCTCCCCACTACTACTGTCTATGGCCTGACGTCCTGCTGTAGGGGGTCACCAGGTATGCTAGCCATAGCTCTCAAGCGATGAGATATGGATGTCAAGTAGACAGTGACCTAGCCAGAGTACCTCAGGGACAGTCAGGGATACCTGTACAATGTTTTAACTTTTCCTGTGTGACATTCACAGACTGAGAGGAGCTGAATGACAGTACATCATGTGATAAGCCAGCTGTGCCCACCATTACTTACTGTCAGTATTGTGTAATAGTCCAGTAGCATTCGTAGAGGTGCCAACCACTCTAGGAGTGACTCAGAAGGCCAGAGCTGTGATCTATGTCACAGCAGGCAGAGTTGACAGGGAAGCCTGTAGATGCTGGACAGCTGACTATCAGCAACATGTCATTCCAAGATATGTACTACTGGCCTACTGTTGTAATCCCTATTCCCCATAACTGCATCCTCCCATCTGTGTACCATTACCTGGGGACTTCTATTACATACCTGGTGGAGTGCTGTACTCTTTTTTGTGCAGAAATCCTGAAGAATACTGGTTGTGATATCACAGTCTGTTTTTGTAAAGAAAGTCACAGACCTGTCTACCATAGGCAGCTGCTTGCCTTTTGTAGGCAATGGTCATGAACAGGTGATTGCCTGTGCACCACTCTGTGGCTCAGACTTGCTGATTGCATCCAGAACATCTTTGTTGCACTTTCATTAGCCAATGGCATGGCACAACAGTGCTATATTTAAGGCATTCATGTATGCCTTGACCCCTTTCCTAGTCTGTGAGATTGACATTATGGAGGTATGGAGACTACAGCATTGCACAGGGTAGGTTGAAATACTGTTTACTGTTGGGATTCATGTGGTATGTCCACAGTTTTGCATGCTATGTTTGGACACTGTGAACAGACTTTCTGGTTATGTGGCAATTTAGTGTTAAAAATGTGGGCTGAGCTCAGTAAGGGGGAAGATAGATGTGAGTGTCATACCTTATAGGCACCAGAAAATGCATGCTGCTGGATTAGCTGCTGGTCTATCAGCTGTATATGTTCATAGGGGACAACTGTGACACATGTCCCTGTCTCTTGACCTTTGCTCCCACCCCTTTATGTATGGGTGTTGTGTGGATCCATTGTTCTAGGTGGCTATGAGAATGGTAGGTCTATAGCAGTTAGCTGAACATACTGATGCATATTTTGTAGCCTGCAGCTGCTGCTTTATGCCCAGGGGTCCTACTGGAGAGTGTGAACACATTGGAGGACAGGAAGCTGTATCTGTCAGTGAGGGAGCACTGTCAACTCTGTTGTTACAGCATAGCTAGGGTGGGGGTACCCATAACAGTCCAGGTGAGGCATGTGCCTAAGGTACATATGTCATACAACAGTGTCAATCAGATAGTGGTAGGCAACATATAGGTAGGCTAGACATATTTGTGCAGTGTGTCCCTATCTACAGGCCTTTGATGTGCTAGGATGGGTAGCAGTGAATGCAGTAGCAGCAACCTGTTTTTGGTTAAAATTGCAGGACTCAGTCATTATTTGTTGTAGCCACAAGCATGTAATTGAAGTGCAGCACACTGGATTCAAACCCAGGACTATGTGTGGCAAAATATACAGCATACTAGGAATTTAACAGACAGATCTACTGAGTCAATACTGCAACAGGTGCATTTGCAAGGTATATGTGCAATTTGTTACACAGGATTGGCATTAGCATGTGTGTTCAGATGAGAATGATGTGCAACACTGAACTGCCTGTCATGATTTTGAAACCTCAATCTGTACTGACCTGCCAGTACTTCATCACAGAATAGGTTTTGTGACAACTTTGCCAATAATAGGTGACACAACTGTAGACATTCTGCAACAGTCTGTGCAGTTGTCAGATATACCTAATACCCTAGGCCTCACGTACTAACATCATTATTTATTTGGCTGTGTACTGATTTGGTGTCTGCATCACAGTGCCAAGTACACTGTCAATTTTCCCATTATATGTGCAAGCACTGTGTCATTGTCAATCAGGATATGTTTATGGAAATAGCAGTTTTATTTCAGAGTTGAATGGCCTAGTGGCCTAATGCACTGTGCTGTATTTGACAGGGTCCCATGTCTGAGATTTGACAGGAGAAATTATTTTTCAAATGTGCCTAACAGTATTAGAAGGTGATTAAGGCAGTTTAAGCAGTTTTAAGTGGGTTTGCACTGCATGCCATGCCACTTAGCCCAATTCCAAAAAAAAGAAAAGAAAAAAGGGGTGATAGGAAAGTGGTGAAATGGGGGCAAGCACGGAGAAAACACTGTGAAAGGTATGTAGGGATGTGCAGGACAGATGTCGGAAAGGACCATAGCTCTATATTTCTTGTACAGCAACAGCTGTGCAGGTTGTGGACAATTTGGAATTTGGTGCCTCACATCCAGAGGAAGAGGTGTGGGTGACATAACTGTGTTGATTGACATAATAATTGAATGTGTGCAGTGCACATGGGGTTGAGATGGAGGGCTATGTTTGGGGCGATATTTTTTTTGTGGGACAAATGCCCCTTTGTTTTTAAGGTTTGAGTGGAATGTTGGGGAAGGGATATAGGTACATGTGGGGAGGTATGTTGAGTAGGAGAGGATGCATTTGCAAACATACAAGACAAACAAGACAGCATACAGGGATGGTGTATGACACATCAGTGGGTAAACACCTTGGTGGGAAGTTTGTTGTGGAATTGAGAGCCATGTACCCCCAGACGGTAGTAGTGAGACTGAGCTTCCCACCCATGGGAAGTCAACAATGCTTCTTCACTGCTCCAAAGGTGGTTGTGCTGGGGGCTGTGTGACAGAGTCACCCTGCCCCCCCAAGTTGGCCAGTTTGCCCTCAGTCTGGCACAGGTGATCATAAACCCATGGTGCACAATCCTGCACACCATCCCTGGTAGCTGTCACTGGGCAACTCTCTCTCTCTATGCCCATTCCCAGGGGAGACACGCCCTGTCCCCTGAGCTGGTTCCACCTGTAGGTGGTGTAGGACCAGCAGAGGGGGCAGGACCAGGTTTAGTCCCAGATGTGCTAGGACTTGGAACCGATGCTGGCTGAGGTAGGGTAGGCGGATTGCCAGGAGCCAACCTACCCAATCAAGTTATGGTGTTGAGGTTTTTCAAAGTGTATAGGTTAGTAATGAACAGAACATTTAAATGTTAGTCATAACAGCATGCCAGGATGTTGCAAATAACTCAGTAACATACCATTGCATACATGCAGAACACAACAATAAATAGGATGACAGTCAGTATTGTAACAACATACCAGTAACAGTTACGGCATAAGGCCAACAACATAGGTAATTCAAAAAGGTATGCTAGTATACAACTATTGTAATATATAACAATAATAAAACACAAAGCCCAGCATAATGTTTTGAGAACAGCATATGTTAAAAGTAAACCATACCCAATGTATAACAATCATAAATTATGATGCAGATAAGGGGTGGGGGTAGAGAGAGAAAAAGACATTCCATTACTACCAGTATAAGCTATGTTGTTTGCAACAGTACTCTTCTATACTGTACAGGTGTGCCCTACTTTATGTATACATATGGCCTATAGCTTCTGTGGCACCTACATACCTCTCAAGTTATCCACATGGGACAGTACGGACCAAGCTGCAACACCTACAGGTACACAACTACAGGGGACTATTACATGTCAGGGGGACATATATGACTATCAAGGCTATTGACATAAATCAAGTGGATGTTAAATCTGTGTCCAAGGGATTTGGCACCAGTGATCACAGTCCATGACAGTGTGACACTTGAGAGATGTATTGTGAACAGTACAGAGAGTTTACACCTGTTGTGCCATCCTTGTCAGGCATGCAGTTAGACTAGCAGACATACACAAACATAGGAGGCATACAGCTGTACCAAGATTAAACAGTTTTATTTGTTTTATTAACATGTATTAGTATTCTACTTATTGAATTTATTTACTGACATCTTATCTCCTCTCTGAGCAATGCTTTTAACACTCTGGTACATCTGAGCACACAAATTAGCAACCCATTGGAAAAGATACTATAGCCATTTATTTAACTGTAATTCCTTTGGGGAGAACATCTGCTAACAATACATAACTGTTTCTATTAATATTTAGTAGCACTTGTCCCTGGATTCAAACCCCGGTCTGAGTGTGACAAAATATACATCACACCTAGTCTTTAATCAAACTGAGCAACTGAGCCACTGCTGAATATTGATTGACTGATATGTGCCTAGAGCTCACCTGGTAACAAACTGTGACCTGGTAATAGAGGTAGAGTGTTATAGAAGACTGCAGTGACACTTGAAAACATACGCATGAGATTCACACATAACAGAGATAGTAGATGAACTGTGCATTAATACGTGGAATGCAGGTGTAGACAATTAACTCCTAGTGGGTGGAAATATGTGTAATGTGTACAGATCATATCAGAGTGCTGGGTTGGCTACCTGACCAATATACAGTTGCAGATGGTATATTTACAGTCTACAGCTATTACAGTTTCATACTTGCCTGCAGCAGCATAACTAAGTTCAGGAATGCATACAGCTGAAATGCAATGGTTAACAAAAAGACAATCCTGACATACACAATATACCTTGGATGTTCTTATTATAGGTTCAGATTTTACTGCAGAACAAATATCATAATGCATTATATCTTGTAGTACAGGTCCACAGCTACAGTTTAGCAAAACACTCTATTAGCTAACCTTCAGTCACTTAGTGGTATTATTCCCGTTTTTACTTCACAGCAGTTGTCATATTCAATTTCATGACCAACAGCCCAAAATACACACATATTGCACAACACAGCTTTATTAGGGGTGACGTCATGCAATGATTGGTATCTACAGTCGTTATTGATGAACAGTTGAAGTAATGCAAGTGTTGCAATACAGCTGTAATTCCACAATTAATGCAGTAGACACATTTTTATTGCCTTATTATCAATGCAATATAACATTATTACCTTAACATTCTTAATGCAGCTGAAACTTTATTTCCTTAACATTATCAGGTTCCATGCTTTCATCTTTATTGAACTGTACCTAGCATTACTCAGTTATATCAGTTTAGGTCTATGACCATTTTCCTTGCAGTACAATCAAAACTGAATTTACTTACTAGCAGTTATTAATTTACTTTTTCTTGTTTATATGACTATAGATTGCAAGATACATCTGTACTCACCACACTCATGGCACAACATGTCCAGGCACCCTGCATGGGCTACCAGTTTGTGAGGTCTCTCCTCTGCAGCTGTGTGGAAAGAAACACACCATTATCCATATCTGTCTATCACACATTCAGAGTACAATTTGGTAAAGCAATGATAACAATACTTACAAATTGGTGGGACATTCCCATCTCTGGCTTCTTGGACCCAGGTGGCCAAGAGATCCCCCTTACGATACTTCAGGTCATCATAATGATGATGGACCTGCTCACATGTCAGGGGATACTAGTTGCACAGGTGAGATTGTGTGCCAGCCAGTCCCAGGCCTACGATTTGTATTCTATCCCCTAGTACTGGCCCTGCAGCAGCCGGACATCATGGTATTTTACAAGGAGTCCAACCATGACCCTGGACTCCAGAATGCCCCATCGTTGTGCCCAGAATCACACACCCTCTCCAACTCCTGCCATAGTCTCTGCCAAGATCAAACGCCAACAGATTATGGCTGTAGTCCCACCTGCTGCACTTAAATAAGCCTGTTTTCCTACCCTATACCGCCATTGGACCATTTTTAAAAATGCGGCACTTTGTTTAGCACGGGCAAACCTGTTGAGCTCAGCCAAGCAGTGCTTAAACTGGCAATGCTTAGCAGTGTGTGCAAACCAGCTGAGGGGGGCTGAGAAGTGCTAAAACAGGCATTTTTAGTGATGCTTTGCACCACTTAGCAAAAGCGCAGCTAAAACCGTCCTTGTTTAAGCAGTGCTTGGCAAGGCTTAGCTGTGCCTTAGTGGAGCTTAGCTGGGCACAGCAAAGCAGGGTTTCATAATGCATTTTAAAATTGTGTAATTGGAAACTACAATGTTTCATAACCTGTCTGTGCATACATACATTATTCCATCAAAGGTTTACACATACTTATCATAATTGTGCATTTGCAACATAAATGCTTCATACCCTGTCTGTGTAGTCATACAAAATTCAATCAAGGTTTAATACTATTTCTCATACATGTGTATTTGCAAACTAAATTTAATAACCTGTCTGTGTAATCAAAAAATTAAATCAGAATTTAAAAGATGTCTCATACTGTGTATTTACAAAATAACCACTGTGTGTATTTGAATCCTGCACCTACTGCTGTCACTCTAACCATTCAGCTACATGGCCATGTAACATGCTGTTATACTTTTACATATATCTCTCAACTACATTTAAGCACTGCTAAGCACCATGCTGTGCCACGCAAACACTCTCAGCTATGCTTATACTTGACCTTTCTTAAATAATTAAATGTATCCGGTTTATATTTTTAGATATCTGTCATGTGTCCATTGCTGCACACCATGCTGCACAAACACACACACACACAAAAAAAAAAAAAAAAACTTTTTAAATACATTGCTATCCGACACTTTGACAGTGCAGGGAGTGTGTTACTCATCTCCAGACACAGTAACACACTCCCTACACTGATTCACTGACCATGTTAAATGGCTCACCCACAGTAGTGCACCTTCATTAACATTCTGAGTTCACCATTGTCTGGACATCTTCAATTACTAACAGCAGCAGTGCTAATGTGTCATGATACAAACTTCACGGCATCAATGCCAGATCTTCTTTCTGTCATTCACTGTAATGGTTGTACATCAGTGTACACAACACCAAAATGAATCACTTTTTTTGTTTCATCTGCAGTCCAAAATATATAAGTTGGTATCTCTCTCTCTCTCTTACTCTCTCTCTCTGTATATATATATATATATATATATATATATATATATATATATATATATATATATATATATATATATATATGTATGTATATGTGGGTCCCTTTCAGAAACCCACAAACTCACTTACCTGACTTTCAAATGACTGAGATGAAAAAGATGAAACTCCAGAAGACCGACCGCTCAGAACACCGACATTTCATTACAGGAAAGTAACCACTTGGCCAGCATGTTGATCTTTGCCCCTTACCTCCACAGTAGTGTAATTTCAGAGTTAGTATATTTAGTTAGGGGCAGTAAGGGGGTCACAGCCCCCCACATAGAGGGGTTTGGGGGACAAAGTTTTCTTTAATTTGGTTTTAGTTTGCTTGCCGTGTTAGGCAAGTGGTTACTTACCTGTAGTTAAATGTCGGAGTTCTGAGCAGTCAGTCTTCTGGAGTTTCATTTTTTTTTATCCAGGTCTTTTGAAAGTCGGGTAAATGAGCTTTTGGGTTTTTGAAGTAAGCCCATATATATTATACACACACACACACACACACATATATATATATATATATATATATATATATATATATATATATATATATATATTTACAGTCAAAATGTCAACATTCAGTTGCACAACAGCCGCCTCCTTGAACATGGTAGGAGCGACAGTGAGAATGTCGACGTTCATGTGTATGTCCGTTCAGAAGGACGTACAGAAGGCAGGCACTCAAAGCATGGTTAGTAATGGGAGTTGCTAACATTAAGATCGACAGAACGTTGTCGATCTTGTTGTCTTGACCTTACGACCTACTTAATATGTATGAGTCAAGGATATGCATGGCGGAAATCACCGTTTGTGGTTGTGATTTTCATTCTTTTGATAGTAAACCATATATATATATATATATATATATATATATATATATATATATATATATATGTAGAAAACCGTCTTATAAAATATCATTCTCAAGAGTAAATGATGTTCAAAGAGCAATCACTTTAAAGCAAATTTAAAGTGATGGAAAATATGAAATTTTGCTTTCTATTGGTCAACTGTTTTAAAACTGGCCTCTGCATTTCTGATGTACTTTGGTTGACTATGCTGATGGTCAACAGTTGAATGATAATGGAGAGTTCGTGTGGTGAAGGAACATGTCCTTTCTCTTGGGATTGTACACTTTTGCACTCAGTATATATACTTAGCAGGGGGTGTGGAGGAGCAGGGGGATTCCCACGTTGCAGAAAGCACTGGCTTTTAACTCTGCATGTTCTTAGGACTAATTCTGGCAAATGCACAGAAGCATGTTGACTTGTGCATTCCTATGACAGTGTGTTGATGTTAGCCATGTCAACATAACATCAATCTGATAAATGCCACTACCTCCATATTTCTATCTATCTATCTATCTATCTATCTATCTATCTATCTATCTATCTATCTATCTATAAATGGCTTCAGTATGTTTTATCGTATATTCATTACATACTGAATGTTTAGTTAGGAGGATTGTTTTGATGAGCTGCCAATTCATCACAGGATATTGGCATTTGTTTTTATGGAATTGTTACACAGTAGGGAGTGGGATTTTCCCTTTTCCCATTATTTTAGGTTAAAGGTTCATAGGTTCATACTAGGCTATCTGCCCTAGGGCATTCATAAGCCTAGCCAGAGTGTGTTTGGCTTTCACCACCCATTTTAAATGAATTTTGCTATGCCCTTTTTCGAGGTTAGTATACTGTGCCTCTGTCTAACAGTGACACAGAAGTGATACCCAGGGTAAACCTACGATTTCCCATCCACTCATCAAGATTCCTCTTGAAGAGAGTCAATGAGGGACTCTGCCTAACCTGGACTGGGATTTTATTCCAGAGTGAAGGGAACCTCTGGGTTATGAATCTGTCCCTCCAGCATGTCCTATTTATTTCAGTGCTGAGGTTCAAGTCTCTTGAGCGCGTAGCTCAATTTGATTTGGATTTTCTGAGGTGCAGCATGTCCATTAATTCCGGGTTGGACATGGCTTTATATGTCAGGCACAGATCGCCTCTGAGCAGGTGGTATGCCACTGAGTAGAGCTGGAGTTTCTTTAACCGGGAAGCATATGGCATCTGTTTGAGCCCTTTGATCCTCTTGGTGAGGTACTTTTGGGGTCTTTCCAGTTGCTGCAGGTGTCTGGTAAGGTAAATCCCAAAAGGGGCATTGTACTCAATTATGGGCCTGATGAGGGATGAGTAAAGAGGCACGATGACCTCCCCTGATCTAGATGCGAATCCCTTCATGATTAGGTGGGCTATATAAAATGTTTTTCTAACCACTTTGGCCACGTGGTTTTCAAATGAGAGATTGCTATCAACTTGGGTCCCCAGGTCCCTAATTACTTCTTCTGTACTTAATGGATTACCACCTATGTGGTAATTTGTGGGCACTTTGTTTTTGCCAAAGGGGATGACTATACACTTTTTCACATTTAGCTTGAGGCCATGGCTCTGGCACCAGTTGTCTGTTTCTATGAGGCCCTTTTGTAGGATGCTTGTGTCAGCTGGAGAGTTGATTATGGTGCCTAGTTTGCAGTCATCTGTGAACTTGGTCAGCCACAGTCCTTCCGTGTTGACCTGTACCTCCGAGAAATATATACCGAACAAGAGAGGTCCCAGGACTGAGCCTTATGGGACGCCACTTGTAACTGGATTGGAGTCTGGCATGGCTCCAGCAATTCTAACCATGTGGGTTCTGTCCATGAGCCAGTTTGCAACCCATCTAGTGACATAGGGGTTTATATTTAAGCTGGTGAGCTTATCTATAATGCCCGAGTGGGGTATTGTATTGAAGGCTTTTGCAAGGTCCAGGTAGGCTGTGTGGACCACCTTCCCCTCGTCAATGGCCTTGGTGACTGTTTCAAAGAAATTGACCAGGTTTAAGAGGCAGGATCTGCCCTTAAAAAAGCGGAATTGGGTAGGATCCAGTTTCTGTAGGTCCCCAATATCTTTATTTATGAGGTCCATGATGATCCTTTCCATAGCTTTGCAGACCAAGCTAGTCAGGCTTATGGGGCAATAGTTTCCAGGATTCGTTGAGGCACCACCTTTGTGGAGAGGGACCACTGTTGCTGTACACCACTCTTTGGGTACATATCCTGTAGTAAGGCTGAGATTGAACAGTAGTTTTATGTTTGGGTTTAGCTCTTCTTGGAGTTCATGAAGGATGCAGCCTGGGACACCATCTGGTCCCATTGATGCTGTGTTTTTTGCTTTGGAGAAGGCGGCTCTTACCTGAGCATCTGAGATGTCAGGGGGGCAGCACTCTGCTGGGATAGATATTTGCCCTTTTGTTGGGGGGGGGGTTTGCGCTGAACCTGTCAGCTAGGATGTTGGCAATGTCTGTGGGTTCGGTGTATTTTTTGTCATTTTGGACTAATTATGAGCATATCTGGGAATTCCCACCCAGGTTCCTAACATGACTAAAGAAAGCATTTTATCCTTAGTGTCCTGTGCAATTTTTCTCTCAAAGCTGGCCTTAGACGATTTTATGAGTGTCCGTAGTTTTTTGCTAATACTGATCAGAGATGCCTTCCCTTTTTGGGATTTTGTTCTATCATTAGTAGCTTCCTCCTTCTATTGTACAGTTTGTTTATGGTTGGGGTCCACCAGACAGGACGCCTGCCTTTGGAGGATTGGGTCTTGGTTTTATTTGGGATTACATGATCCATACATTCCTGAAGGTGTTCATAGAATTCGTTTATAAATGATTCTGCGGTCTGGGCTGTATTTTCCATAGGCCCGGGGGCTTTGAAGGATTCCACCTCGGTTTTGAGGAGTGTGAAATTTGCTTTAGAGAAGTTTTTCACTGTGGTTTACTGGGCAGGGGGTGGGGTCGGGATGTGAATATCCAGTGAGATTAGTTTATGGTCTGATCTTACCAGTGAGGGATACACTTCTGGTCTGGAGCATAGAGCCCCCATGTTGGTGATGATCAGGTCCAGTATGTTTTCCCCTCTTGTGGGAGTGGTAACAAGTTGTTCCATAGCATTTGAGTTTATAAATTCTAGGAACCTTTGGGCTTGGGTGTTGGAGCTAGAGTAATGCTCCCAGTCTATGTTTGGGTAGTTGAAGTCACCCAATATAATGGTGTTTGGAGAGACCTTCATATTTTCCAGTGTTCTCAGGAAGGCCGAGTGGAGTTCCTGGGTTTGGGATGGTGGTCTGTAGCAGGCTATAAACTGGAAGGCAGCTTTACCCACTGTTAGTTGCACATGGATAGTCTCTGATGCTTTGTGCTGTGCCACCAACCTGGAGGTGTGGGTATCTTTGACGAATATTGATACTCCCCCTCCTTTTGTGGCTCGGTCCAAGTTTTGGGGCCAAAAAGCATGGTATGAGGTATAACCTGGTAGTGCTGGGGTTCTCTCTGGAGCCTTGAACCAGGTTTCTGTTACTGCACAGATATCGATGTTCTCCATGCTAAGGAGAGTTTCGAGTGCGTGCATCTTGAGGTTTCGACTTCTGGCGTTGAGTAGCATTACTCTTAGTTTCTTATCCCTTGTGATACCTATGGAGGTGGGTTTGTCTTTTGAGCCTTGCCTAAAAAAGGCACTATGGGGGTGGCAAGAGCCTTTGCCAATATCCAAAAGCCCAGGGGTGACAGGTGCAAGCCATCCCTAGTGAAGCATCGTGGCTTGTCGAGCATGTCATCCCAGGTTGATAGGCATTGGATCCCCTTTGAATGACACCAATACTTAAGCCAATTGTTGAAACTGATCATCTTGTCTTCATATTTTGGCATCATTCTTGGTGAGGGTAAGATGCTACTCAAGGTCAGGGTCATACCGGCCTGGGCTACATGCTCAGAGAGCTCCTCTATGTCTCTTTTCATGTTGTCCAGGGAGGTACATCTCAGGTCATTCACACCAGCATGGACAATGACTGAGTCATATTTGTACTTGCCTTGGAGTGACCTGAGTGCTTGTGTTATGTGGCGGATCCTAGCGCCCGACAGGCAGCTCACTGTGACCTTCTCCTTGTTCAGCCTTGTGAGCGGGATGTCAGTGTGCCTGACGATAGAGTCACCTATTACAAGTGTATCAGATGTGTTGTTTAGCCTTAAGGGCTGTGACTGTTCAGCACACTGGCTTTGTGAGCTATGTGTTGCATGTGTTTTGTTTTGGGGTAGCGGTTGCTTGGGTGTCTGCTTTGGAGGTCTCTGCTGCTTAGGCAGATTTTTATTTAGAGCCTCCGAGTATGTTTTTGTGTGTTTATGTGTTTGGTTTGCTGTCGTGGTAGGTCTATGTGAGACTGGAATTGTAATGAGTGTGGTTTCCTTCTCCTCTTGACTGATTACACCAGTACTGAGTTGAGAGAGCTTAGCCTCCAGTTTGGCTATATGGTTGCATCTCTCACGTGTTGGAATTTGTTGGGAGGAGAGGGTTGTCTGTGTATATGAGGCAGTTGTAACATTGCCTCAAGATTCCCAAATTCACCAGCTGGACCGGAGAGGAGATTGACAACTGACCTTTGGACATGCTAGAATAGTATTGGGAATTCCTTTATAATTGGAAAAAAGGGCCAATGGGGAACAAGGTATTCAAGGGGAGTTTGTGAGGGTGTAGTGCTTTTAATTTTTTAGAGCTTCTATAATTGCTTTAGTGAGCAAGTGCCAGGTTTTAGAGAAGGAATAGGGTGTTTATTATGAGAACTAGATTGGTTCTAAGGGAAAAAGTGAAGAGCAGACTTTGTGGAGGCGAGAATGGTTTAAACTCAATTAAGCGGAGCTGCCCGATAATGCGCTATGCGCAAAATCGCGCAAAGCCGTGCCAAAGTGGGTTTTATACAGGGAGACTTGAAAGAGCTAGAAATTGGCCCAAAATGGCCAATAGACTACCAGATTTGTGTGCTGGGAACACTCCTCCAGGGATAGATAGGCTTCTCTAAGCTTCCCACTGCCACTGGTGAACAAAGAAGCCTCCCTTTATCCAAGAAAGGAAATGGGCAACACAGGAACTTTCCAAAAGTCCATAATACAGTAAAGCCTGTATTTGGACTACTCTAGGTCAGGAAAGACAGGAAACAAGGATAATTTTTTTGTTTTTTTTCTTTTTTGCAACAAACAGCAGGAAAATGCAATAAATATGTAACACAGGCTAGCGCACTTGAGTGTGTAGCCTCAACAGGTAAATGCAACAAACAGGGCAAACTTTAAAAGTGCAGCTGCAAAAACAAATTTACACAGTTTAAAACAGTTCAAGAAACAGCAATACTTGCAGTTTAGCTAGATCGGACAGTCACCCAGGTAGTAGCAGGAAAAAAAATAGTTTTATCAGGTTAGCAGTCGCTCTTTTAACCTCTCTGCTTCTAACACCACTCTGCAGGACTACAAGGAGCTTGGCTGAGTAGTAACAAGCACAAAAACCACACCAAAGTGGATTTTATACAGGGGGACTTGAAAGAGCTAGAAATTGCTCCAAAACGGCCAATAGACTATCAGATTCTTGTGCTGGGAACACTCCTCCAGGGATAGACAGGTGCTCTAAGCTCCCCACTACCACTGGTGAACAAAGCAGCCTCCCTTTATCCAAGAAAGGAAATGGGCAACACAGGAACTTTCCAAAAGTCCAGAATACAGCAAAGCCTGTATTTGGACTACTCTAGGTCAGGAAAGATGGGAAACAAGGATAATTTTTTTTTTCTTTTTTGCAACAAACAGCAGGAAAATGCAGAGTTGGTATACAGAATTAAAAAAACAAACAACAAGCTAATGTTTCACCCAAATGGTCTTCTTCAGTCTGTTAACACCCAAAAATGATTGAATCATTGTTTAAACACAAACCATGACTGGTCACCCGACCATAAACAACAAAACATGTAGTGAGCATAAGAGTGATGAAGCACATTTTGAATGAAAGAGATAATGAAAGCTAGAGAAAAAAATGTTTACATGCTTCTCTGTAGATTTTTATGCAAAAAAGTTCTATTAAAAATATTTGCTCAGAATTTTAAAAAGAAGGGTATTAAATATTGTGTCTTATTCAAACAGAAACAACATTGAGCTTTTTTCATACTAAACAACAGATTAATAACAGATACCACCCTCTAATGACCAGTTAGTAAAACATCAATATGAAAATCTAGTATTTACATTTAGAACCATAAGATATTAGCATACTGCCTGAAGCGTAAAAACTATGAGAGTACTATATATTATATTAAAGTATGAGGGGAATTTAATAAAGCCTACACAGTCCTTTTTACCATGTAGGCATCATAGCACACTGCTTACACAAAATAAGCAGGTTTGTGATCCATTAAGCAGTGCTGAGTGGCATGCACAAGCGAGCCAACAAGGGAAGTTCTGTGGCATGCAAATCATTGCATAAAGAGGTGAATCTCATTCAAATGAGGCAAGTAGAGTGATCCAGCAAGCATATAGGCAGCCCTGCAGACCCCGTTTCAGTGTTCATAGTGTACATGGAAATATTGCATGTACAGGATTTCATACATATTCATAGTATGTGACAGAAATGTATTACAGAACCTTGTGTGGGGTATCTGCAATGGTGGAATTGTGCTGTAGCTAATGAGGCATGGCCTGTAATTGTATAGTTTTCAGGTTATGTGCATGCATCCCCTATGCAAATGAGGTGGGGTTACTGAATAGCACAAATGGGTATCTGTGTTTGCCTATCCCTTCCGTGTAGGCACAGAACCATGTTGATGTTCACAGAAGATGTAGCTGACATCAAGAAGGGGTGTGTCTGAAGACTTGTAAGCTCATTGTAGCTCAGCTGCACTTTTTTGCACGGTGTGCCCTGTGCTCAGCAGGGGGTTGTGTGTACACTGGCTGCTAAGCTTTATTTACCTTCGGGGTACTTGTTTCCGTGTGTTTGCATGGTGCACCACTGTACTCAGTGTGACTTTTCAGAGGGGTATGTACAGTGACTGCTAAGCTTTGTTTACAATTTCAGGGCTTGTTTCCGTGTGTTTGCATGGCGCGCTGCTGTGCTGAGTGTATCTAAAAGCCAATGATATATTAATTACTGATGACCCCTGTTTTATTTAAACTAAGGCCATTAAATCTTCTTGATTATGTACTTGGCAGGTGAAATGCATCATAGATAGCCAATCACAGTCAGACCCTACAGTAGAGCACTATAAAATATGCATACAACTTACATTCTGATTTTTTTCATCCATACTCTGCACCATTAGAGTACAGACCTAGGAATTTTAAGTGAAAGAATGCTAGGGGCTACTGCAGGTCTGCTACATCTATATGTGCTAGATGCTGAAGTCAATGCAGCTGCTGGTGCTGCTGACAATAGGCCTATAGGTAGAGAAGGAGAAGAGTGTTCAGGCCCACGGTAACCTTCCAGGAGCTACATGAGCTGGAGATTGTAGAGTGCTACAGGGTGGAGAGGGACATATTACAAAAACTCACTGAGCTCTGCCGGCCTCAACTCAGACCCAGATCTAACAGAGGAGAACCCATCCTAGTGGAAACAAAGGTGTGTGTACCCCTTAGGATAATAGCCACAGGTACTTTCCAAAGACCAACTGTGGACATGATAGGGATTTCACAGGCATTAGCATCCAGGGTACTCCACCAGTTCCTGGGTGGCATGTTACCACATGCCAATGAACACATTTATTTTCCCCTCACCCCTGAGGCAAGGGCAAGCAGTATGCAACACTTCTACCATGTAGCACACTATCCTGAGGTACTGGATGCCATACATTGCACTCATGTACACATCAAGGCACCACCCAGTGAGGAGGGGAGAATCTACATCAACAAAAAGGGGTACTACTCCATAAACTGCCAGGTGAATGAGCAGTGCCCAGGGCATAATCATGAATGCTTGTGCTGGCAGCTCTGGCAGTTATCATGACTCCCATATCTGTCATGTTTCACAGCTGTACCTGATGTTTTGTAAGGAAGGACATGCCACATGGCCATTTACTGAGGGATGATGGCTATGCTCTGGAACTTTGTATGATGAAACCCATCAAATATGCACACACACACACACACACACACACACACACTCACACACACACACACACACACACACACACACACACACACACTGAAGAACACCATATTGAAGCATACCCATACACTGGGAACATCATGGAGTGTGTGTTTGGACTGCTGAAGTCATGGTTCCAGTGCCTTGTTATATCTGGTGGAGCCCTGCACTACTCTCTAGCCACATGTGCACATATACTCATAGTATGTGCCATGCTACACAATATGATCCTGTGGAAACAGTTGCAGCAGGATCAGCAAAGGGAAGGGACACACAGCTCCCCACCAGTGATTAGGTCACCACAGCCACATTCACAAGAGGACTCAGAGGAGGATCCTCTTGATGATGTCCCTGTAGACAGATGTAGGAGTTCCCAGTATGCCATGGCATAGCCTATGAGACAATGCATAGCACATTCACTGACAACCTAGGTCCCTAGGGACTGACACTTTACTCCTACTCACATACATACAGTGGATATAAAAAGAGTACACACCTCTTTTAAAATGCCAGGTTTTTGTGATATAAAAAAAATGAGACCACAATAAATCATTTCAAAACTTTTCCCACTTTTAATGTGACCTTTAACCTGTACAATTCAACTGAAAAATAAACATCTGTTAGGGGAAAAATATAAAAAAAAATGTACAATAAGCTGGTTGCATAAGTGTGCACACACTTAAATTAATACTTCATTGAAGAATCTTTTGCTTTAATTACAGCATTTAGTTTTCTTAGGTACGCACCTGCCATCAATTAAAGAGACTCTGATTAACCCCAAATAAATTTCAGCTGTCCTGGTAGGATTTTCCTGACATTTACTCAGTTGCCTGCTACACCAAAAGCCATGGTTCACAGAGAGCTTACAAAGCATCAAAGAGATTTCATTGTTGAATGGTATCAATCAGGAGAAGGGTAAAAAACATTTTCCACAGCATTGGATATACTATGTAACACAGTGAAGACAGTTATCAAAAAGTGAAGAAAATATGGGACAACAGTGAGGTTGCAAAGAACTGGAGATCCCTCCAAAATTGACGAAAAGACAAGACGAAAACTGGTCATGGATGCTACCAAAAGACTATAGCAACACTGAAGAAGCTGCAGAAATTTCTGGCAAGTACTAGTTGCATACTACATGGGACAACAGTCTCCCGTATTCTCCATATGTCTGGCCTATGGGGTAGGGTTGCAAGACAGAAGCCTTTTCTTACATAGAAAAACATCCAGGCCCAGCTAAAATTTGCAAAACAATGCATTAAGTCTCCCAAGAGCATGTGAGAAAATGTGTTATGGTCTGACGAGACTAAGGTTGAACTTTTTGGCCACAATTCCAAAAGGTATGTTTGGTGCAAAAACAACACTTCGCATCACTAAAAGAACACTATCCTCACGGTGAAGCATGGTGGTGGCAGTATCATGCTTTGGGGTTGCTTTTCTTTAGCTGGAACTGGGGCTTTAGTCAAGGTGGAAGGAATTATGAACAGTTCAAAATACTAGTCACTTTTGGCCCAAAACCTTCAGGCATCTGCTAGAAAGCTGAAAATAATGAGGAATTTCACCTTTCAATGCGGCAATGACTACAAGCACACATCAAAATCAACAAAATAATGGCTTCACCAGCAGAAAATTAAAGTTTTGGAATGGCCCAGCCAGAGCCCAGACCTAAATCCAATAGAAAATCTGTGAGGTGACCTGAAGAGGCTGTGCACAAGAGATGCCCGCGCAATCTGACAGATTCGGAGTGCTTTTGCAAGGAAGAGTGGGCAAATATTGCCAAGTCAAGATGTGCCATGCTAATAGACTCCTACCCAAGAAGACTGAATGCTGTGATTAAAGCAAAGGGTTCTTCAACAAAGTATTAGTTTAAGGGTGTGCACTCTTATGCAACCAGCTTATTGTACGTTTTTTATGTTTTGTATTTTTCCCCTAACAGATTTGTTTGTTTTTCAATTGAATTGTACAGTTTATATGTCACATTAAAGGTGGGAAAAGTTTGGAAATGATTTATTGTGGTCTTATTTGTTTATATCACAAAATCCTGGCATTTTAACAGGGGTGTGTACACTTTTTATATCCACTGTATATTAAAATAGCTGATGCCAGGCAACCCACTCAATCTGCACCTATCTGTGTATTGGTTGTGTACTGCTTGCATCACACAGAGGCAGCCCTAAACTACAGGTCTCTCAACTGCTGCATTCACAAGATAAGTCTCTAAGCTACACACCAATTGTAAGGATTACTATAATATAGTATTTTTAATTTCTCCAAATCTTTTGGGTTTCTAGTGCCATGACTGGAATGGACCCCATTCCTAAGTCAAAGTACAATTAAAGTTCATGAAATTAGTATTGTTTCAATATTTGATGTCAGTCAAAAGTACTCTTCACAGCACCCGCAATGTGACCAGTAATGACTCCTTCTGCAATTTGTATGGGGTTACATGGATTGATAACATATCTAAATATGATTGTAGATTTTTTTTTTAGAATACCCATTGCTCCTACTACTATTGGAACTGTCTGAGTATCTTTCTTCCACATTGCTCTCCTTTCTGCTTGCAGATCTTGATATTTTATGACTTTGTATCTCTCTGTATGCAACACACTGTAGTCACTGGGTGTGGTGCTTTCAATGATCAATGCTACTTTTGTGTTCTTTTCATGGACCACAATATCCGGTTTTCTAGCATCTACCTTTTGAACTGCTGGTAATGGGCGATTCTATGTGATATAAACTTCATCATTTTCTATGATGCTTTGTGGATCATGTTTCCAGTGTTTTTCAGCCACTTCAGTACCATAATGTTTGCACGATCCCCAGTGCAACACTCTTGCCACATTATTATGCCTTTCAATATACAGTCCTTCTGCCATTAGTATGTCACAACCAGCAACGAGGTGTGTGACTGTTTCCAGTTTGGATTTACAAAACCTAGATTTGTCTGTTTCTCTCACATATTCAATAGACTTTGTAAACCAGTGTGTATGTAGCCCACTATCTTGGGCCTCCAATATTAACCTTTCACCTTTTGGCTTGAATTCGACTTTCCTTAACCATTCCTGCATTGTTCCTGATCAACATGAGGTTCTTCCAGAAGTTTTCTATACTTACAACTATATTTATGCATTTTCCGCATTTCTTGCCTTTTCATCTGGTCCTTCACCTTATATAGTATATGTATGGATCTGCTGCTGTTATGCAAGGGAATTTAGTGAGATAATTGGACAGATGTAACATCCACATGGGACTGTTAAACAGTGGGCTCACATGATATATGGACTACTGTATATCCCAGCAGATCATGTGCTGCTGTTCCCCCATCCCCAACACAGCAGTGTACCCATAACAGAAAATCACCTATGATATATCAGTGGACCAGGCAATCTCAGGGTTGTAACACAGGCATTGCTCACACCATTGTAAGTCTCTCCTCATGCAGGATAACAATGTACATATTTATGGTGTTGATTGTGAATGACTCCTCTCTGTCTGGTGACCTGATTGTCTCAGTGGAGTAGGGAATCTAGCATGGGTGATGGTGATGACAGTCCTAATCCAGAATTACTTGAATCTTTTGCATGTGGTGTTTTCACAGACAAGACATACCTCTTACTGCAAGAAATCTGGACAACACCAGTAAGATTGGGGGGACAAAGGCCTAAACATAGGGTCAGATTTCAAATATTGTCCCCATAGACCTAGAAAGTCACTGGAAGTAAAGGTGCTGCATTATTATATATGTTCTGAAGGGTATAATGTCTTAAAGACAAATGTTTGTAAGTAGTATAATGTACTGATGTCAATATTTAATACTTCACCAGAAGACCACAAATGTATGAAGAACAGACAAAACATATGAGGCAAAACTCTGGGCAATCTGTGGAAATCAGGAAAGTTGAGAGGTATGCAGACTGACAGTCTGTTGGTGGTGTAACAATACCAACTGCAATAATAGATTAAGTACAGCACATAGCTGAGGAATGCTGTGGACAGTTTGAGTGAAGTGCAGTACTGCAGAAACAGGGGCAGATGTTAATGTCTGTAACATACAAAATCCCAGACTGAGTACAGGTAGGTGTGGACAGGAGTCACTTTATTAGTGCTGACAGTCCCACTGGCCATGGCCATACACTTAGTTAAAATGAGTGCAATCATGCTGCCCCTTCATCAGAATGACCTGTTATGTATGCATAAATGTCTATACAGACAGATATACATATACATATCTGTCTGTCACTATATTTCTCACATGCATAGTATAGCTATCACTATGTAGTGACAGATAGATATGTACTGATATATATAGCTATATATATTAAAATGATACATACACCCCCATATATCTACATAACACATATACATATCATACACACATGCAGCTACAGTTATACATACGGCCCTGTTATATACAGAAATATGTGTGTGGATGTCTGTATTGTCTGACATACCCTAATAATGGTGAGTAAATCTCCACTATCACACAGCCATACTGTTGCTCAAAGGATCCAAGTTAAGGGTGCAACAGTACAAATTCCACTTACCCACAGACCTGTCTGACTGCTGGATGTTGTCGATGCATGTATGGACCCAACTTGTCCCTGCCCAAAGGTATGCCTACGTAACTGCAAACAGCCACATATGGTCATACTGCTAAGTGTACACACATAGCTAGGATAATTACAGTTATCCCACTGTTAAGATACTAGATGCAGATAACAGCATGAAGCAATATCACACTGCAGGCCACATATGCTGGTCAACACAGACCTAGTTTGTGTAATGCACAAGTACTGTGCCTGTAATCACAAATACCACAGACTTAACTTGTGGCACATCCAATAAGTACTGTGATCTATAATGTACAAGACTAGAGAGGTAGGGGTTCTAATCTCACTTCAGCCCACTTGTATGTCTATTCAGAGTGTGTGCATCTCCCTGCAAATGAACAGATGTGTCATTATGGGCAACCCACCTGCAATGGTTATACACATTTTGGCCCTGTGACTTGCGGCTAGCTTCCACACTGCCCTCTTCTACAAGGCCTGATTATGTCAGCCACCTTAAAACTACCAGCTGACAGTAGAATGCTTAATGTAATCTGTGACATATGTAATAAGTGCTGTAATCTGTAGTGTATATGATTAGATGGGAAGGGGTTGTAATTTCACTCCAGCACACTTGGTGCATGTGCATATATCCATATGGCATAACCTTGCCATTGTTCTGCAGTGTTTTATTTGTAGTGGGTGATGTGGCCCCCCCAAAGGACTGACCGCAACAAGGTCTGCATATGTCATCAAGCATAATATGTCCTAAAATAATAGTGCTAGCAGACATGAGGTGTGTTGCATGCACCATGTACTATGATCTGTGTATGTACCTTTACATAGGTATGTTTGCACACCTACATACAGCCAACCTGCACTAAGTGTGTGCCTTGGCAAGTCCTGTACACACTGATTGGAACTGATGCTAGCCTCAATGTAGCCATGTGTTTGTGTGAGCCTGTTAGATCATTTTACAACATGTTATGGAACCATGGGAAGTATGGATTGAACACAGAGTACTGTAGCCTTCAACTCTCACTGGTTGGAAAGATGTGGATGCATTCACTGTTGTACAACCAATACCAACAGGTTTGGGACATACATCCCAGACTGGCACTGGCATACTGAATGTGGAAGTCATCACATCTATCATTGTATGCAATGGTACCCTTGCCATGTCACTACACAGGCATATCATACAACTGTAGCAGCCACACAGGTTCTAAGGTACACCAATACACATTGTAGGGAACATGGCCTATGGAATCAATGTCAGGATCATATATGTGTAGTATGTCTACAAAATGCTTTAGAGGGGATGTGTATGACTCTATACAGGGAGGTGTCAGTTCCCACTGTGTACCTTCTGTGTATCCATTACAGGACTAACATGTGTCATATGTGGTACACACCAACAACATCAGCGTGGTATGCATAGTACATGCTGTTGAGACAGGTATGTAATACAGCCCCCCCCCCATGCATGTCATGCACACATCTGCTATGACACATATCATGTGCAGGTTACAAGTTGGGATCCAGAACACAACAATCATAACTGTTGCCAGGCAACTGTTGATACTGGACACAGGATATATGTAGATGTGTCATCTCCATCAGAACCCTGGTGGCACTTATGAAGGGTAGTAGACCATCTGACAAATTAGGAATGCATGAGTATATTAAATGCCAACATTGTTCTTGTTAGCCTGTTATACAAAAATGAACCTATGGAGCCGTGCAGTTATAGTGCTGTACCTTGCTGACGACATATGTCCATTGTGCTGACATGTCATCCTGTGCTGCTTTATTTCTGCTGTGTATCAATAGGTTATCCCAACAGATTCCTGTAGCAGAAACATAAATAGACATGTGACACACCTATCATTGTATAACTCTACAGCCAGTTCAACAACATACAACATAAGGACCACATAAGGTACACAAATGTATGTGGCATATACGTGACAAATGCCAGCATACTGTATCTCTCGTTAATCACTACAAGTAGCATGGTGAACCACCACTGCATTACACAAGTACACGTTAAGTAATACAGTCACCCTGTGCATCAGACACATAGCTGTATTTCCCTGCATTGATGTCAAGGATGACATGGATGTGCCACAGGTATCATCATTTGCACTGGTTGTTGTGTGGGGATGCAGTAGGCTTTAGCTGGCTCAAATGGTAGACAGCATGTGTGTGAGTCTGGGGGAGCATGTAAAATGGGCCATGGAGAGGTGCTGTTTGTGTCTGTAGGTGACCTGCATATGACAATGGTGTGTGTGTGTGTGTGTGTGTGTGTGTGTGTGTGTGTGTGTGTGTGTGTGTGTGTGTGTGTGTGTGTGTGTGTGTGTGTGTGTGTGTGTGTGTGTGTGCATGTGCATGGTCAAGATCAGTGCCAACCCTACACATGTGTATGTTGGACAGTTGTGGACCATACATGGTATAGTTGACAGTTCATCATCTATGGCCCCGAACACGGAAACTGGTTCTGCCAGGAGTTGCACTGGCAACTCCATGCCCAAGGTCAGAAGATGTGCTAGTACTTGATGGTGACTGTTGTCTGCTAGGACAATGTCCCCCACGGGATCACCCAGGACCATGAACCCATGGTCTGCCACGTCATGGCATGGACAGCACACTCCCCTCTGTACAGCTGGATGTACTGGCACTACAGGAGCATGAGTGTGCACAGCCATGTGGACTATCAACAGATGGTGTTGTTGCCCTACATCCATGGGTCCGATGCTCAACTCCAATCAGACTTTCTAGCCCAGACATGTGTGGTCCAAGATAACTACTGTCGCAGCCCACCGTCTGTCCAATGCATCAGTCAACCAGTCGAGGGTGTCCTCAATGCCATGGAGGCTGTCACAGATGTCAGACTGTGTGGCATCTATAACCCTAAGCATATGCATGGTGCTCCATTCAGAATATGCCTGTGCTCCATGACATGTCAAAACATGTGCCTGGTGACCCATGATGTGACACGTGCAACAGGTGATGGACAGACAGCAGGCCTCCTACAAGCACCCCTGTCAATCTGTCTGTGTTGGACCTTGCCAGATCTCTGGCTATGGCTAGTATCTACACTAACTGTAGCCATAGTTGCCACACTGTCTCCACCCTCTGACTATCCAATATCTGTGGCATCCAGGAATGGGGCATGTGTGGGCATACAGACTATGTGCAGTGACAGTGATGTCTACCTCTGGGACAGATTCAGCTCCCGACATCCCCACATGTGCCTCAGTATGGCCACCATCATTATCAGTGTCTGAGGAGACACTGACATCAGGTTGTATAGGGGACAGACTCCAACTTCCACTGTCACCTACAATAAGAATGAAAAAGCAGTTTATTAATACCTGCACTATTGTTTACGAAAATCATTCAGGGCTCCTAACAATGAAGACCCACACCTGAATTAATGGGCAAACAACTGCCTTCTCCGCCTTCGTTCACAACATACTACCTTGGAATACAATTCAAATTCAACTCAGGACCTTTGTAACCATCATGTGAAGTAAATCAAATCAAACATGACCAGTAAAATTACCTTTTACTTACTCAGTATGATACTATAATTGAAAAAACAACACTTAAAACCCAGTACAACTCTCTTCACAATTATATGGAAATACACATTTCACTGCCTAATGTATTTGCCTTCAGCCTGTTGTATTTTAAAAGTCATTATATATTCCCTGCCTCATTTAAACCATGAGCCTTATCTGCTCTTACATATAAATACCAAAAGTGTATCTGTTTGTTGACCTACACTCCTGTAACTACCTCCCTCTCAAAACCTTTGGTAGCTCTTCCAGACTGGAATTTAAAAACATCCTATTCTGTCTACACACATAATTATATGTACATAGGGCATTTTTCTGGCCCTTAACCATACTAGACTATAATTGTTCCTTAACAAAACAAGTGTCATACTTACCAGGGGCAGGACCACTGCCTTGGGCAATACCTGATGGACCTGTGAAAAGTTGAGGATCGGGTAATGTCAGTACCACTACATGTTGCATCACAACAGGGCAATACATCCATATATCTCACATTTACAGTAGCTACTCTGTTTCTTGTTGTATTGATTCCAATCTGTGTATGAGTGTATACCTGAGGTTACACCCCCCTAAAGAACAAAGACCTGACCCCCACATAAATGTATCTACAACCTGACACACTCACTGCTACATTATTGCAGTGCTGATTACAGTAAATTTACCTGCATTCTCCTCAGCTGTGGAATCTGTGGCACCCACCTCCATGATGTACGGTGTTATGGATGCCTAGGAGCTGCCATGTGTGCCTAGGTATGCCAGGAATTCCTCAGTGGACAAGAGTTGCTGTTCCACTGCAGGCCCTCCACCGGTGACAGCACCATCCCTGGCTATATCCACTATCCATTGACATGCAGCATTAATCATATCAGTTGCCCGGTATCGAACCTGCTTATATGTCCTGCCCTGCTGGCCCATGGCATTAATGTCACAGACAAGGTCTGACTACAATGCAGCCCACTCTTCCCTATTATGTCTCCCCCTGGATAACAGGATGTCATGATGCTGCCTTAGTCCTTTCAAGACTATCTCATTCTCTGCATCCGAGAATGGTGGGTGTAATTTGTGGTACATTATTCCTGAAAGACAACACATGGAGAACACATTACAGGTGCAGATACATAGATGTCCACTATGTAGAGATACAGCAAGGGCAAAATGGCTGGCGCAGTCCACTGCTTGCTCACAAAAAGCATACTGCAAAGTCTGACAACATACTACATGTGTGGATACAACTGAGATAGTACCATTACCATGGTATTCCCTGTGTGCCATGACAGCTTCTTCTGTATGATCATGCACCCAATACTCCAGTCCACTGTGGTGTGTCTCCTAAGGCCAACAACACAATCATATGTCATAGACACAGTGCCAGACAAATAACAGTGTGCTATAACAATCACTATATAGGGACAGTCTGACAACACCAGTGTGCCACACTGACAAAAGACAATGCCACCCTGATGTATTGTATGTCCTCTGTAGGTGTAAGTCAGCAGGGTACCACAGACATGTCATTACCACAGGCCTATGACTGGCTTACTGCTGTAATCCCTATTCTCTATACCTCTATCCTCCCATCTGAATCCTGTTATACACAAAAAACAGTTACATACCTGCTAGAGTGCAGTACTCCTCTGTTGAACTGTGTGTCTGGGAAGGTTTCACAAAGGCATGTTCTGTGTCAGTAAGGTCTGATACAGAATGGTTCCCCATAGCCAGCTGCCTACCTTTTAAACATGTTCCCCATCAGCAGGTGATTACCTCTAAACCAATCTGTGGTTCCGAAATGCTAATTGCAGCTAAAGCAACTGAATTGCACTATCATTAGCCAATGACATGCAAGCACTGTGCAATATGTAAGGCCTTTGTGTAGACCAGGGCCTCTTTCTCAGCTGTTGAAATAGACACTACTGGGGTGAGGAGACTACATCATCACAGAGGCTAGGCCTGTAGCAGAAACCTTTACATAGAGCTGTGTGTACCACAAGCTGCAGCTGCTGCTGCAGGAAGTAGACATAGGCAGAGAGTGTGGCCACTTTGGAAGACGATAAGCTGTACATGCATCTGTGGCAGCTGTGGCAGCCCTGTTACAGAGGATGCCCTTTAGACTCCAATTAAGGCATTTGTTTAAGGTAGAGATGTTAGGCAACTGTGTCAATAACAGAGTACTAGGCAACATATTGTACTGCTATATGGATATGTGAAGTGTGCCCCTACCTGCTGGCCTCTGACTTCATGCACTAAAAAGTTGTTATTTAATTTGCAATGCTTTGTGTGGATAAACAGTGTATTAGTGATCTATTAACTGCTGTCTTCACAATAATATAATTGAAATGCAGCACAATACTGGATTTTAACCCAGGACTGTCTGTGGCAAAATGTATTGTATGCAAGCAATTTAACAGACAGAGCTACTGAGTCACTGCTGCTGCAGGTGTACTTACAAGATATATGTGCACACATTCAGGCTGTGACAAACATTGTCTACATCCATCAGTATGTGCATGGCTTTATATGGATGTATTTCTGCATTAGAGTCCCAGCTGAACATGTATTTTTCATGAATGCATTAGCAAGGTGACTACCTACATGTTGCTGATAAAAGGGTACATTTGCCTCCTATCACAAGCCTCAGTTACATCCATTATCATGTGTTTGGCTGTCTAGTGGTGTATTATTGCACCAGAATCCAAGGTACACTCCCATTTTTTCCATTACTGTTTATTCCAGTTTGCACAGTGCAGCACAGTGTGCAGCACCGCTGAAACACACTTAATGACTGTACGTGGCAATTACTATGTTTTGTTTAAAACACCAGTTTTAATTAAGAGTCGCATGGTGTGGTGGGTTAATGCAGTGCCCTGCAGGTGTTATGGGCTTGGGACCAAAACATGGCAGAGGTGTTTATTTTCTCCATGTGTCTTACAATGTTAAACACAAATACACTCATTATAGCTTTATTTAGCTGAGCTAAGTGAAGCTGCTCAAAGTGGCATGAAGCGCAGCTCTGTGCTAAAATAAATATAAACAAAAGAAAAAAAGGGAGATAGGATAGTGGTGAAATGATGGCAAGCAGGAGGAAAACATATTGAAAGGCAGGGAAGTGTGTACAGGAAGGGTGTAGGAAAGAACCATAGCTATCCATTTCTTTTAAAGCAACAACTGTGCACTTTGACAGATTTGTACATGAATTTGGATTTTCAAATGCCAGAGAGAGGGGTGAGGACAACATAACTGCATTGTCAAGCTAATTGGAACAAATTACATGTGTCCAGTGGACACGTGTGTAATGGAGCTCTATGTGTGGGAGAATATGTTTTGGGACAGGTGCCCATTTTTTTTTTGAAGGTAAGAGTGGAATGTTGGGGAAGGGAGATAGGTATAAGGGCAGGAAGTTATTTGGGTAGGTGGGGATGCATTTGCAAACAGACAAAACAGCAAATGGGGCAATGTGTGACACATGAGGGGAGTGAACACCTTTGATGAAGAGGGTGTTGTGGAGTCCTAAGTGACTCCACACATCAGCAAAATGACTCACATCCCCACCCATGGAACCACTGGCACTGCTGGTTCACTGCCCCGTGGGTGGTTGTGCTGGAGGCTGGGAATCAGGGTGACTCCACCTCACCATGTCGTCCAGCATGCTCTCAATCCAGCACAGGTGGTGGTCATAGCCACGGTGGACTATCCTGTGCATCTGGGCCAGTAGCTCATCATGGGTGGACACTCTCCCTCTGCCACCACTCCAAGAGTTGGACTAGGCCTCGTCTCCTGGGTTTGTACTTCTCGATGCTGCAGATAGTGCAGGGGCAGCAATGGGAATGCCACCAGTCTGGGACCCAGATGTGCTAGGACCTGGGGCCATGGACGGTTGAGGCAAGGTAGGTGGATCAGCTCTAACCAGCCTACCTTAACATGCTGTGGGTTATGAGATAAAGCAATATGTTACGGTTAATATCACCCAAACCATTGCTAGTATTAACAGAATGGAACATCATATTTATTAATCCAAATACATATTAATGCATATTGTAAGCAACACAACATAATGTAACATAACAGTCAGTATGGTAACAACATGCCAATGTGAAGTAAACCATACGGCCAACAAAACAGTTAGTTTAAAAAAATGTTGATATTAAATCATAATAAAACATAACAATGATCAACCACATTTTCCAAAATATAATTAAACAAAATATGTTAATATTAAATCATAATAATACATTACAATAATGAATAAATTAAGATAAGGGGTGGGGAGAGAGAGAAAAATATTCCATTAGGTAGATTGCAGATGATATCCTTGACAGCACTGGTCATACATAGTTCTACAGGTGTGTACTGACAGTTGCGATTGCAGTGACTACAATTCCCCTATAGCTGTTGCAGTATGTGCATACCTGTCAAGCTGATGGCATGAGACAATAAGGGGCAAGCAGTAATAAATGCAGGTGCAAAACTACTCAAAACGGTTTCACGTAATGTGGACTTATATGACTACCAGGGTGTTCTGTAAATGGATTTGGTAATACATTGCATTTCAGATGATAATTTATCTGGTAAACATGTGGCAGACTGATTAATCAGTGCTAATTACATTATTAGAAATCATGACACTTGAATGTCATGTTTGTGCACAGTAATTAAACTAGACAGCCATCATGGCTTAGTTGGCAGGCATGGGAGTAGAACTTACTAGCTGTGACTGCAGGGGACATCTGCAAATACTTTAATAATTGACTGCAGCAGCATAGTATGGACAAGCAAGAGATACAGCCATACTGAGATTATATAGTTTTATTTCTGCATCAACAATACTGACTCATACATTCTTGATATTGAGTATAACATTCTGCGAGATCTAAACACAATATCTGCACATAATATGGGCTAACTCACCCATCACATTTTTGTGTTCTTGTGGAGAGAGAAACTGTGAGCATTACATGACTGATACTGAAAATGTAGTGCTAAATAGCACTGGATTTGAACTCAAGATCGTGTGTGGTAAAATGTACAGTGTACAAGGAATTTAACAGACTGAACTACTAAGGCACTGCTGACTACAGGTTGACTGATACTTGACTGGAGACCACCTGAAAACATACTATGAACTGTGCAATACAAGTTACAGGACTTTCCTCGAGCATTCTAGTACTGTTACAGTGTTTTACTAGACTGCAGTGGCAACAGAACACACATTTATAGTATACAACCATACTGCATTTATTACTACAGTTTTATTTTACTTTCAGCAATACATGTGAACAGATATTGCAGTTATTGGTTTGCAATATCTGTGAGTCTACACATACAATATCTGGTCATGGAGTGGGCTACCTCACCTATATACCTTTATTGCCTGATGTCTGTGGAAGACAGATCATTATGTGACTGGCATTGGCTTAGAGAAAGCCTTGAACAGTGCTATGAGTTAAGCAATACCATTTGCAGCCATTCGATTTGCATTATACAGCTATTACAGTGTTAAACTTGCTTGCAGCAACCTTAACTTACAAACTCAATCCATACAGCTCTACTGCAATGATTACAAAACAATTCTGATGTACACCATTTTCCTTGCTGTTACTGGTATTGTTTCTTGTTTTTATTGAACTACAGTTATTTTTCCTTTATTGCACTACAGCTCTAATTTCAACTTTGCTGCACTACAGCTCTAATTCCAACTTTATTGCACTACAGACTTTATTGTATATACTTTATTGCAGTTAATGCTTTACTCTTTCTTGGTTGGCATAATACATCCATACTCACCATACTCACAGCGCAACCTGGCCAGGCACCTGGCATGAGACTCAACACTGCAAGCCCTCTCAGCTGCAGCTGTTGGGAGAAAAGCACAACATTATGGATACCAGTTTTGCAGACATTCAGATTACATATTGGTAAAACAGAGGAAAATGTGCTTACATACTTGTGTGGCATTCCCTGCCCTCACTTCATGGAACCAGGTGTCCAAGAGTCCTCTCTTTCATCTTTTCAGGTCATCACAGTGGTGATGATACTGCGCAGTTGTGTGGGGAATAACAGTAACACTGGTGAGTTCTCTGACCAACCGGTCACAGGCCTCTGCCTTACACTTCAAGCCCTGAAAACTGCCCTGCAGTAGCCTATCCTCATGTTTTTTTACAAGGATCCCAACCATGACCATGGACTCCTGAATGACAAACCACTGCACCCAAAAGCATACACCTTCTCCAACACCACCAGCCATATCAAAAGATGATAGACTCCAATGGTTTCTGCAGAATTCCCACCTAGTGTGCTTTATATAGGCTGTTTTCCCACCCTTACATGTCATTGAGCAACATTCTAAAAAGTGCAATGTTGCTTAGCAGCAGACAATCCAGCCAGGCAAAGCTGACTAGCATGCAAACATGCACAATCATGGTTTTAGTGATGCTGAGTACCACCCAAACATTGGCAGCTATTAACATGTTTAGGCGGTGCTTAGCATGAATGACCAGTGCTTAGAAGAATCCAGCAGAGCCATATTTTAAACTTTTGTCCATAACATGTGCAACAAAAATACAAACTTCTGACTTTCTTGTATTTGAACACTGAACCTATTACACATACAGCCATAACTCTACTCATTAAGCTACGTGGATATTAAGAAACTTGCTATTACTTCACATATACAACTCAACTACTTGTTGGCAGTACTGAGCACTGTGCCATGCCTCACAAACATGCTTAAACACACCAATAAATAATTAATTGCATCCAGTTTCTATTTTTAGATGTCTGACAGATGTCTCTCATATATGTATGAGCTCCGCTCAGCTTAGCTCCACTTCAGGCCATGTTGCGCAAACACCAAAAAAATAAAAAAATAAAACACATAAAATGTCATTATGCTTATTAATTACACCTGGTTTCTATTTTTAGATGTCTGGCAGGTGTCAACTGTCTACATGTGAGCACAGCTTGGCATTACTGTGCTCCGCACCATTTATTTATTTATTTATTTACATTTGTTGACCGGGAGTGTCCGACTGGACGTAGGTCCATTTTCAGCAGAGGCCCAGGGAGAAAAGCTCCATAGTTAAAATAAACAGACAGTAGGTACATTGGATTACATAGCAATTAACAATTTAACATAGCAATTACTTACAACATATTTACAGATGAAGAACATAGTACATCAGTAGACAACTAGAATCTTTATCTGTGAAGTACATAGACATTAACAAATGTTACAATGAGAAGTTCCTGCTGTATAATAAGTACTAGGCTTATGAGCTTGCTATAATCAAGGTACTTAGTGGAGTGGAAAAAAGGTAGTGGTTGGATGGGGTGGGTGATATTAGAGTTGCAAGGGCATAGCCAGCATGGTTTTAGGTGTGCTTTTAGTAAAGTTTTGAAGTGGGTGCATGATGGTATGGAGGTCATTGTGGGTAGAAGGGAGTTCCATAATTTGGCTATGGTGCAAGAGAATAGTGCTTCACCAGCAGAGTTATTGGCTTTAGAGATCTGCAAGTGATTTTTGTTGCTGGATCTTAGTGGTCTGGTGGTGCGATAGGGTTGGAGTAGATTCTGGAGGGATGGGACATTTAGTGGATGGTTTACTAGTTTGTGGGTGAGTGAGAGTTGATACCATTGAAGGAGGTGAGGGAGTTCAACCCAGCCCAGTTCAGCAAGTGAGAGACAGTGGTGACAACAGTAGGATGCCCCTGTGTGAATTTGGCAATTTTGTTGTAGCAGATCTCGAGCTTGTTTAGATTGCATTGCCTTAGGATGGTATATATTGGAGAGGTATAAAGTAGGGTGGAGATAAAGTGGGGATTTGCTATTGAAATCTTTGCTGGTTTGGTGAGAAATTGCTTATTTCTGTATAACACTCCTAGTCTTTTGTGGACTTTTTTTTATGGTCATGGATATGTGAATGTCAAATTTTACTTTATTGTCTATTTCCACTCCTAGCAATTTGGTGTGTTTGGTTGGGTATATAGTGGTGTTGTCGTTTGCTGTGATGTTAAAGTGAGAGTTGTTTTGAGAATGTTTGGTGGGTTGGAAGATGAGTAGTTTAGTTTTGTTTGTGTTGAGTATTAATTGGTCTTCGGATAACCAAGTTTCAACAGAGGAAAAGGCTTCCTGTGTGACTTTTTGCAGTTTTGGTAGGGACTGGGCTCAGCAGATGATGGTTGAGTCATCTGCATATTGTATGGCTGTGCCATGTTTGGTGGCAGAGGCTAGATTATTGGTGTAAACAGAGAAGAGTAGGGGTCCAACGATGGATACTTGGGGAACCTCTATGGAGACAGGTAGTTGGGGAGATATGTCATTCTGCCATACAACGGATTGTTGGCGGTCAGACAGGTAACTCTGAAACCAGTTGGTGACTGATTGTGAGAAGGATAGGTTATTGAGGACAGAGATAAGTTGTTTGTGTGGGACTATGTCAAATGCTTTAGATAGGTCTAGGAAAGTAGCAGAGGAGAGATAGCCATTGTTTATATGTTGAATGATAGTGTTAGTAAAGGAGAGTAAGGCAGTGCTGGTGCTATGGTTTGGTCGGAAACCATGCTGAGTACTGGAAAGGAGGTTGTTAGTAAGGAGGTAGTCTGAGACCTGATAGTGTATGCATCCCTCTAGTATTTTGGAGAGTGGAGAGAGAATAGCTATGGGGCAGTAATTGGTTAGTTCTGTGGAGGGTCCGCCTTTGTGGAGGGGAATTATATGTGATACCTTCCACAGTGTGGGAACATAACTTTCTGACAGATATCAGTTAATCAAGATGGATACTGGGTAGGCCAGAGCATCAGCTGCAATTTGTAGGTATTCACTTGGGAGGTTGGCTGCTGCTAATTTGGTGGGTTTAAGTTTAGTTAAGAGCTTTTTTATGTTGGAGGTAGGTACAGGAAAAAAAGAGAAGGCAGTGGGGAGATTACTAGTTGAAGGTGTGGGTTAGAGGGGAGGGGGGTTGTGTGGTTTCGCTAGAGATAGTATGGTTTGGGTGAAGTTAGTGTTGAATGAGGTAGCAATATTTTCTGAGGAGTGAGGGATGTTAGGAGGAGGGGTATTGGCTTTACCTGGGTGGAGGATGGAGTTTATGGAGGACCAGAATTGTTTGCAAACATTCATTTAAAAAAAAAAATCAGACAACACTGATTCAATATCCATGTTCCTTGGCTCTCTCTCTTGGCAGTGTGCCATCATTAATATGCATGACATGCTGCCGAGGGGGGACCGTGGCCGTGTATACAGATACAGCCCATGTAGGCTCTACATGGTGCCTACACAGAGTTTATTAAATTTTGGAGTATGTTGTCAAACTAGAAACAATTTTTTCTCTAAATCTGTAGTAAAAAGCAAATAAATTCTTTGAAAATACCTCCATCTAGTAGCCAGATAATAACAGCTACACAAGATTAAATATAAGTAAAACATTCACTTGCATACTGTAGAACAAACAAGTATTTTTGTACCTAATGTTGGAACCTGAAAGTTTAGGAGTACTGACTGGGGTATTTTTTTGTTTAACACAAGGGCATATAAAATACCCAGACAGATGAATCACATTGGTTCACAGTTTGTTAGCATCATCTGGTGAGCAGCTGATACATCACAGCAAGGTGTTTGGGTACAGATAAAACATTCCCCTTTGAAACCTGAAAATATTGGGATAGTGACTGAACTGAAACAATGCAAGCATAATATATACTCAAAATGATAAGCACTATTAAATAAAATAAATTGTCAAAACAGAAACAAGGGATTCTTTAGCTACATCTGTATTAGGCCAAGTATTCATAACAGATACAACCACGTAGTAACTGACTATTAACACAAAGGCATTAAAAATAAATGTGAATAAAGCACTCACATTTATATTGTAACCCTATTTTCATTATTTCATCCTAAAAACATTTCTAAGGAGAAATTCATGATGAGAATCGTAAGAGAAAAAGTGATCACGCTCCTAGAGAATAGTGGTCAGTTGGACAGAAACCAACGTATGGCCAGAAGAAGCTGGCATTCAGACCTGAGTCAACATTATGGCTGGCATAATTTACCTGAACTTCAGCAAGTCCTCTGATTCAATTTTTCACAGGATGCTGCTAGGAAAACTGCAGTTGATAGGGATAAGACTGAGACTAAGGAACTGGATAGCTGCCTGCTTAAATGATAGGGTACAGAGGGTTGTGGTGGGAAAAACAATGTCAGGAATAAAGAAATTGCCTAGTGGAGTCTGCAGTGGTTAGTCTTGGGTCTAATATTTTTAATGTGCTCATTTCAAACCTATGTAAGTGAAAGGTTAACAAGATCAACCTCTTTGACAGCAGTGAAAGATGGGAGGATGAAACTAACCAAGGATTTGGGAAAGCTAGCAAAGTAGGGAAAAAATGACACTTAAAATTCAGTGCAGACAAATGCAAATTACCTCAGCTGTACTACAGTACTGCTCTTATGAAGTATGGATTGTGGGGAGTGGAACTGATGACAGAGCTGAAAAAGAATATAGGATTTTAATCACATTTTGACTGGCCTACTAGAAAGGAGGAAGTGGTTGCAGCAAGAAGTCTGGATTGCAGTCTCAGGGGGATAGAATCCAGAAACAAAGACATAAAGATCCTATTCTGCTGTGCTCTTGGTCATGCCACACCTCGAGAACCTGTGTTCTGTTCTGTTTTGGAGGCCAAACAAGGAGTGAGAAATAAAGCGTAAATGGAATGTAAGGAGTCTATATTAAAGCAGCTATAAAATTACATGGGATTGTGGGTAAAATATATGACCAGACACTAAAAAAGTTCAGCTGTTCTCACTAGAGCCCATCAGAAAAAACAGGTTGGGGGGTCCATGATATGGGTACACAAGATAATGTTAAGGAGAAATGAAGGGGCGGTTCTTGAGTAGGAAGAGCAGGTGGCAGAACAGGGAGCACAGGAAAGAGATTGTTGGAAGCAGCTTCTCCACAAAACTGAGAAAGTACATCTGTCTAAAGAGATTTGTTCACCCAAGCAGTGGACTACTGAAATGAATGGAGTAGGAGGTGAAATATGTAAAGATATCGTAGAGAGTATGGAACAGATAGATGAGAAGTGTGGGAGAAGGAAGAGATGTAGAATGTTGAAGGAGGTAGAATGTTGACTGCAGGGTAGATAAGCTTATTGTCTTATTCTTCATCTTTGAACTAAATGTAGTATAAATAATACTTGTCTAACCACTGTACAGAAATGTTCATCCATAGCACATGACAACATTGCCAAAGCACACTAATGTTTAAATTACATTTTCAATCAGAACATCACAGGTAGTTTTACTGCAAATATATGCAGCACCCCAGGAATTTGGCATGATTCAGAGATGCCTTCCATGCTGAGGGGGAAATATAGTACAGAAGGCATTTCAGCCACTGTGTAAACAGAGGTGTGATAAAGAACAGAATTTTGCATCTATCTGAGGTATTAGCACTGACAAATGTGCATTCAGAAAGAGAACTTCACATCTGTTAGTAGACATGCTGTACACGCTAAAGTGAAATGAATGGTATTGACAGATGTAGAACTCAGACAGAGAATCGTGTGTCTGTCACTAGGAGCTCAATGTGCCATGAAGTGAAATGAGATGTTCACTAAGCATCAACTTAGCATACTGCTCATTTCACTGGAGTACAGACTACTTCCTTGGTATGGTGGAATTGTTGCAGGTAAGCCCATAGCGGAGTGATGCTGTACACCCTACTGTCACAGCCAAATCTGTATACTCAGGGGTTTAACCTTTATTTTAAAGGCATACAGCATAGCATGCTATACATCCCACTGGGAAATAGGAACATTAATTTTACACAGGATTTTCAACCACTCTAGGACTGATATAGAAGGTAGTCAAGAAAGAGGGGGACATATATGCTGACGATGCATAGTAGGAAGTATACAGAGAAAGGGCAATACACTGACATGTATACACACACACAGACACATACAGAAATACTCACGTGTACACACACACACACACACACACACACACACACACACACACACACACACACACACACACACACACACACACACACACACACACACACACCAAACCCCAAATACACAGGCACACACACATGCACACATGCACACTTACACACACATATTGCAGTAACCCCAGGATTTAATAAACTCTGTGCAGGAATAGTGCTATTCCTGCACAGAGTGAATGGTGTCCATTTCCACATAGCCTTAACAGCAGCGCATCTTGCATATTCATGAAGGCACGCTACTGCTAAGGCTAAGCGGGCACGAACACTACTGAGTGCAGGGAACATGTTTAAATAGTGCCCGCACATCCAACATGCCCCCTGCAAAGTGCTTTTAGTGTCTGTGGAAACTGAAAGCAGGAAATGTAAATAGGAAGCAATGCAGAGGTGTGTGACAGGTACTGTCACACACACACCCTGAATTGTCAAAGTACCGCAAGGCACTTTCTAACTCCTGTCAGTGTCCGCAGACACTGACAGCAGCTATTTAGATAGTAAGCAATGCAGGGGGTGTGTGACAGGCACTGTCACACACCCCCTGCATTGTCAAATTGCCGCACAGAGAATTACATATTTTTTCTGTAATAAGGGAAGTTTAAGTGTAGCTGACCGGATTTGCACATCATGGCCCTGTACTCAGCATGGCTTAAAGATCTCAATGGAGCTAAACAGAAATGCACAGCTGAAATCCCTAATGACAAGATAGCGTAGTGGTTAGAACCCTTGCTTTACACACAGCAGTTCATGATTTGAGCACCAAGGCAGGCCTTTCACTTTTACATGAGAAAGGATTAGTAAAATTAGTTTTATGTATTTAATGAGGTAGTAAACAATATTTGTCAACCAGGGTGGTGTAGCAGGTCCAAAATTGAAGTGTCAGGCTATAAAACATATTAAACCCCCATGTAAACACAAGTGTCCCATACAGTGTAGTCACACCACAAGGTAATGTAATGAAAGCACATAGGGTGATGTCATGTAAAGTAAATCATACAGACTCAATAATATGTCAGTAATGATTAAATAATTTACTATTCTGATGTTTTTTTAAAAGAAAACTGAGCAATACTTAACAGTGCTCAGCTCTGCTTAGCCAGTTTAAGCATTGCTTAGATGTAAATTCTAAGCAGGAGTCAGCTCAGCTAAAGAATTGCACACCGCTAAGCACTGCTCAGCATCTAGCCCTTTAAACACAGCTCACCTCCGCTTAGCAGATTTACACATTGCTAAGCTGTGCCCAGCATTTTTGAAATGGTCCAATGAGAGCAAAGGGCGGGAATATGGCCTTATTTAAACAGTGGAGGTTGGAATACAACCAGAACCTGTTGTAGTTGATCTGTGCAGGAACTATGTCAGGTGTTTGAGAGGGCTTGTACTTTTGGGTGCAGCGTTGGGGTGTTTTGGAGTCCAAGGTATTGGCTGGTTTCCTCATATCAAACCATGATGACAGACTGTTGCAGGGCCAGTACCAGGGCTAACAGTATAAAGAAGAGGCCTGGGACCATCTGGAACTCAACCACACCAGTGCCACTGATATCCCCTGAACTGGTGAGCAGGTATGGCATCACTATGTAGACCTAAAGTGGAAGAAGGGGGTGCTCTTGACCAAATGGATCCAAGATGCTCAGGACAACCATGCTCCAGCAGTTTGTAAGTATCTCAGGTATAGCTGTACCAAATTCTAGCCTGAATATGTGATAGGCAGGCATACATAATGTTTGTTTCTCACCCCTACAGCTGCAGCAGAGAGGGATAGCAATATTGAGGCCCATGCCAACAGACTGACATGGATGCACTGACAGGCTGGTGAGTACAGATCTATCTTGCAGTATATAGTGCCAAAAGTATAAGGAGTACATTGTTTACTGCCAGTAGGTATAGTGTGCACTGTCTAATGAATAAATTATGTTTGTCACACTAATATTGATCCACAGGATATCCATTAATAAAAGTGTCATTTCACTGTAATAAAGATTTATACAACAAACGGTTATGTTTACTCTGGTATGTTGTTGCAGAAATAGAATGTGTACAGGTTCTTCACAGCAAATATGGCATTGACAGCATGACTTAACTGAGGCTGTTCTGAGAACCAGCTAGTATGCAAAACAGTAGAATGTGTAGCTGTAAAACAAAATATAAAGGAAATATGAAATATTGTATGCACTAAGATCTGAACCCTGAATAGTAATGTCTACAGTATTGTAGTGTGTCCTCTGCAGCATTGTATTCTTGTGTTAACCTTTGCTTTCCAGATTCTATTATTTCAAAGGATTAATACACAGTACAATAACTATCTGCCATGCATGAATGTCAGGATTACAAGGTCAGACTGTCTAACCCAGAGAGTATTAAGCAGAAATCAGTCAAGCAAGAGACATCAGTTTCCCAGTAGGTCATTGTGATGAAAAATAGCCATGTTGTTCATGTTAGCACACACAGACATGATTCAAATCTAGGGAATGATGCTGAGATATGTGTATATAAATATATATATATATATATATATATATATATATATATATATATATATACATATATATATATCTACACACACACACACACACACACACACACACACACACACACACACACACACACACACACACACACACTAAAGGAATCTTGCATATTTGTAGAAACAGTCAGAAAGTGTTAACAGATGTTTTCTCCACGGGTCTTACAGGTAAACAAATGTATGTAGTAGCTGTATGAAGGGTATACTAATACACCTTGTACAACTGTTCCACTGTCCAAACGCATATGCCTGCAAATGACAGTAGGATAGGTACATACACCATGCACTTTCCCCAATACATGTTCCTCAGGTGTCACACTGTCACTGCGAGTGGTCACTGCTGCCAATAAACTTAGACACAGATAGGAATCCAAGTAAGTATGCCAGTTGCAGACTCACACAACATCAGTGCAGGGTACCCCTTCTTCGTCAAATATGTAACCCTCACATGTGCAAGCCCCCTCTAATAATGTACCAATAGTTGTCACAGTGTGCCCCATACCATTACAGGTTGACAGTTTAACATGTATGTATGTGCTACAGAAGCTATGGGCCATAGGTAGATGTAAAGTGAGGGGAGATCTGTAGAGAATTGAGCAGTACTGTTGTGTAAAATAGAAGCCTATGCAGTTCTTCATGGACTTTTTTCTCTCGACCCACCCCTCATCTGTACCACTAATTATTATTCATATACTATGGGTATATTTTTCTCAAAACCTAATGTTGGGATTTGTGTTCTATTATTGTTCATATATTCAGTTGTTTACATATGAACATACCTTGTTCAAATACAATTGTTGGCGGCCTGCTAGTGTCAATGTAACTGGCACGCTGTTGCAATGCTTACTGTTGTTCCATTATGCATGTGTTCTGTTTGCTATGCAACTTATACAAATCTATTGTTCTGGGTTAATTGGGACACCCATGCATGCTGTTCTTACTTATACTGAAATGTTTTGTTCATGACTAATCCATAACTGTTGGGAATCTGCAACACCATAGCACATTTGGGAAGACCAATCCTGGCAGATCCACCTGTCCCAACTCATCTGGCTGTGGCACCAGGCCACAGCATGTCTGGGACCCAAACTGGAAGTTCCACCTCCACAGGCCCTACACCACCTTTGAGTGGAACCACCTCAGGGGATGGGGCCCACCCCCCTGGGCATGGGCACGGAGATGAGAACATCACCTGCCGCAACATCTGGGGTATGGTGCACAGTGTCATCCACTCTGAGTTGTATGGATGGCTGAGCCAGATGAAGGGGTGCCTGGAGCATGTGGAGGGGCAGGCTGGCCCTGTTTTTCAGCCCCCAGCACAGCCACCTTTGAGGCCATGAAGGTGCAGTGGTGACTGCCTATGGGTGGAATGTCAGTCCCACTGTATCCATATGAGGGCTCATGGGCCTCTGATTCCCAACCACCCTCCCCATCCAAGGTGTTTACCCCCACATGTGTCATACACCACACCTGTCTCATGTCTTGTCTGTCTTTCTGCCTCCCTACCCAACCTACCTCCCAAGAAGTACCTACAATATTTCCCTAACATCCCACTCTCACCTTGAAAAAAAAAAAATGTCATCTGTCCCAAAAAATATAGCCCCATGCATAGCTGTCCATTTCACTAATGTGCCAGCTGGACATGTGTAATTTGGGCCAATTGGCTTGACAACACATTTATGTTGTCCACACCCCTCTCTCTGGGGTTTGAGGGTCCAAATTCACCTCCAAATTCTGAACAAGTGCACAGCTGTTGCTGTAGAAGAAATATACAGCTATGGACCTTTCCTACACCCATCCTGCACATCCCTTGCTACCTTTCATATTATATTCCCCTCTGCATGCCCCTATTTCACCACTTTCCTATCACCCCTTTTTCTTTTCTTTTAAAGGAATTAGCACAGTTGTAAGTGGGAATAACCATCACTAAGCGAAGCTAAGATGACTTAGTCTGTTGGCATTGCTTAGCTTAGTGCAAAACCAAGCAAACCTACTTAAAGCTACTTAAAACTGCTTTAATCAGTATGTCTCCATCTGCCCCTGTTCTGCCCAGCAACAAAATAAATGAGTCTGACAGGTCTTGAACCCAGGACCCTGTACACTATCGTCAGAGAAATGTACAACTACACCATTTGAGCTGTAGGAATTTCTCATTCTTTTTCAAACATATCATGCAGTACAGTCATTCATCAGTAGGGAAAACACCCTGTAGAGTCAGTAATGTTTTGCATATATAAATATATACATATATATGTTTAGAGATACATATATATGAAAAAAAATATATATATATATATATATATATATATATATATATATATATATATATATATATATATAAAACATGCAGTGCAGTCATACCCCAGAGCCTCTTAGTGCAAAGAATATGGATGAAGCCTGACAAAGTGGGGGGACAAAGGCAGGAAAATAGGGACATATCTTAAATACCTGAGTAGATAAGCTGAGAAAGTTGCTGTGGTAACACAATATTTTCTGACATATATTGATTGAAATATCACAAGTCCAAGACTCAATTGCTTCTCATTAGTTAGTGACTTAAATTTTCACATCATCCCACTGATTTGTCAGTAATGCACAACAGTTATGGGGACCAGACCAAATATATGAGCCAAACAACTCAACATCCTACAAATACCTTGATAGTTGAGAGCTATGAGTGCAGTAATGTAACATTAGGGAAACTACACTGAGCTGACAAGCATGTCACCAAGCACTGTCTGAACTACAGTCCGACTGACACAACACTATCCCAAATCAGCTCTGAGGAATTACATATGCATTTGCAAATATATCAGGCACTACAGTGATGTGACAGTAGTTAAAAACAGACACCAGTGTTAAAGTGTATATCCACAACCAGTTGCACCACAGCCACATACCGATAAGCCAACTGAACACTACAGTAAAATTACTTTGTGAATAAAAATATCTTGTTTGCCACTCACACACCACCCCTACACGTACTGCCCCAAGTCACAGTGTAGCAGGAATCCTGAGGTGGTACAGGACATGTCTCAGTCTGCCCCTACAAACATATACAGCCAATAGACCACCAGAAACTGTAACAGCATGCACAGTCAGACAGTCAGATAGAAAAGGATCCATGACACTCACATCTACCCCCTCTCCCTACACAGCCCAACTAACATTTACACACTACAGTGCTACACAATCCTGAGAGTCTGTTAACAATGGCCATACATACATGGACCTGTCAGCTGTACAGATTTCCACATAATGTTCAGGCTTTGACCTCATATATATGATGTCTTTCTCATAACATGTCTGGGATTCTGCTACATCACTGGGACAATATCAGGAATAAATACACTAAATAATGATATACTGTACCTAGCAACCTCTTAGTGCATGGCATCTGGACAAAGCCTGACATAATTGGGGGACAGAGTCCCAAAAACATGGGCATATTTAAAATACTGCTGCTATAAACTGCGAAAGTTGCTGGTGTTACAGGGTTTGTTGTAACATACCTTTTCTGAGGGATATGAAGTCAGAAACACAAATGGATGTTAGCATTTACTGACTCCAATCCCCAGAGCATCCTACTGATTTGCCAAGGACAAAAACTGTCTGAAGAACAGACCAAACATAAGAGGCAAACCTCTAGGCATTTTGAAGATAGCCCCACAGTTGAGAGTTATGTCATCTACATAACACAGTCAGACTTGCAATCATGCAGAAAGTGCATGTCCAGACAAACTCTGTTAAACTATTGTTATTCCAGCTGTATAACAGCAATACTTACATTCTGTCCCTAAGTCTGGTATCTCACACACCTCCATGATTTTCTCCTCATAGGCAAGGAAAAGGGGCAACACCCACACAAAGTACTCAATTATAGGAGTGTGTTGCCATGCCACTGGCTATTGAAATACAAACACAGCTGTTCTGCATGCAATTAGCAAGTGCGGACACCAACTGGTGCACAGGCCATCACCTGCTCATGATCATTACCTACAAAAGGCAAGCTAATGCCTATGCAAAACAGGTATTTTCCTGTACATTGTAAGACACAAAGAAAGCAAGAATGGCACACAGAGAAAGTTAGAAACTTCAAGAATTCTTGGAAAAACAAAACAATTAAGTCAGACAGGTAAGCATGTAATGGAATGCAGAAGGGGTATGCAATAATGGGAAATATGAAGTTAATATGTCTCAACAAGGCTTTCTGTACTGATATACTGCTGTTCAGCACGTATGGCCATCTCATATGGCTCTGTCTGCAGTGACATAGATCACAGCTCTGGCTCCTGAGTCACCCCAGGATAGGTCAGCTCACATATGACTACTACTGGAGTGTCTGTCGCACAATACTGACTGTGACACTGCCAGGCCAGCTACTGGGATGTTTTAAATATCCATATGTCACTTGTGAATACTACTATGATACATATACTTGTCTTACAAATCTAACAGTCCCATATATGGTATGTGCATAGTAAACAACTGTCGCAGAAGTGTGTGTTGAACTGCATGTGATATACTGAGCTAATACCATTCAACTGTCCAGTGTATGCCTCATATCTGTAGTCATTTTCTCATAGAGTATTGTTATGTCTGGGAAATCATTTGCAAATCTGTGAAGACTGACATCAGAACATAATAGCATACATATGAATGTCGGATGTCATATCCTCCAGGGTATTTCTGTGAATGCAAAGCCTACTGTGCTATCAACTGACTTAAGTGTGTTATAGCAATATTAATAAAGTGTCACTAATTTTGGGTCATTGCCCCCGTTTGTGTGTGCCGTCATCCAGATGTCATGCTCTAACAGGCTGAGAGGTATGACTGAGCAGCAAGTGTGTAAACACAGTGTGCCATACTGACATAGAAAAGAAATGTATATCAGGTATTACCTGTGCACATGTATGTATTAGTAGGTGTAGCTGGAGGCCTCAAAACAACAGACATGAGTTGCAAAATGTCAGGTAAATAAGCTGTAGATGTTGTATATGTGTGTAAGGTTAGTTTCAGTGCATCCAACAGACATAAATGTCTACAGCTACTGGTTGTTGCATTGCCTTAACACAGAAATGAGTAATAGAATGAGCATGATTACCAGGTTGAAACTGGAGAAGTGTCCAACTTTGTTATGACTTTGTGTCCATCTACTACAAACATCTATATGAGCATCTACATAGCTCCATGGACTCAGCAATACCTGACTCGTAAAGACTGCCTCCACCAAAGTAGAGTAATCCCCTTTGGTGGACAGCAGCAACACACAAACCACATAATAGGTCACTATATTGGCTGTACAGGGTCAAGTAGGACCAGGCACCAAATTGGAAACAAGTTATCCTTTGTCTGAGCAAGCATATACGGTCACAGGTGAATCACTGTAAGGCTAACTATAAGTACAAATTGGACACATCCACCAAGGCCAATTACAAGGCCTTCTTCACATACGTCTTCAATCTTGGAGGCAACAACCCAACCCACCCTGTACTGGTGGTCAATCACACCACATACACACACCATAGCTATAGCCAACTCGCTGCAGACAGGTTAAGTGAAATCATCAACCACCTGTCCCCCCATAAGTATAGGTGGATATGCACAGCACCCACACCCCTACCCTTATTATCAGGGAGAAGGTCCATAATGCCTACTCAAAGGCAACAAAATTAAGTCTCCATGGAACATGATAACATCCCTGTCTGCATCCTACATGAACTGAGGCATGTGCTCTCAGCTCCATTACACACTGTAGTCAAACAAAGCCTGAGCACCAGTGACATCCCATCTGCATGAAAGATGGCCACTGTCATCCCTCTACACAAATGTGAATGATGAATGGAGGATTATGCAATTTACTGGCCCTCATTGGGGGGAACATGACACATCAGGACCCAGAGTGCAATGCAAGCTCATACTGTGTTGATAAATGACAGGGGTATGATGTGGTCATAAGTGGTGGCTAGTGCTGGTCAATGTTGATGTGCAGGTACTGTAAATAACACTGACCAATGTATGAGGTCCTTTGATATGTTTCCCTGTTTATGTCTTCCAGGTGGAATGCAGCATGCTCGACAACCACCCTACACTGAAGCTGAGACTACAGTAATCATTGACACCATCATACAACACCATTGGGTCATGTTTGGCTGTAGTCAACAGCAGCTGTGGGAGAATACCACCCTGGGGGATGACCCCATCACCAGGGTTAACGATGTCGGCCAGAATGCATGTACAGATGAGCAGGTCAGGCATTGTGTGACTGACCACATCCACCATGCCCGGTGAAGGGCTGCTGCTGTAGCCAGGGACCATACAGCCACAGGTTGGGGTCCTGCTATGCAGGCCCCACTTGCACCTACTGAGGAGCTCCTTTACAACCTTAGGACAGCCACCACACACCAGCCAAGTCAACACACCCACGTTGTGGAAGTGGGTGGCACCCAGACAACAGGCAAGGAGTGTCCAGGTAAGGCCCCAGTGGAAATCAATTGACTACTGTGTCAGCCATGCTGGCTTCTACAGAGTGTTTAGATGCATATGTCAGGTCAAAACACAGTTGTGGGTGGGGTTGTGTAATGCACAGATGTGCAAATCTATGGTGAAGGACAGCAAATTGTGTAGTATTGGAGCTTGTACTTTTCATATGCAGAAATGCAGCATTTATATTATACCAATGCCACATGTGAGTCTGCTGATTATACCTCTCTCCCACAGCTACATAGGTCCCTCTGGTCTGGAGGTGGAACAACAGCCAGAAGCCAGTGAGTATGGAATTGTCCTGTTGTGGCTCACCAATGCCCCAGGCATGTTAAGGGTATGTACTTTATCATGGACACATCTGTTACTCTTAGCCATATTGTGATATGTGCATGTTCACTTGTGGTGTGGTTAAATACATTGCATTACAGTGGCCATTACAGGGGCCTATTTGCAGGAGATGTAACATTTCTGTAGCATACCTCACAACCTGTCAGTGCAAGACATCTGGACAAAGGCCCAAAAATAGGGACATATCTTAAATATTACTCATACTGCAAGCATAGAAAGTTGCTAGAATAACATGATTTGTTTTAACATGCATTTACTGCAGGTTTTGAAGTCTGAAAGTCAAATGTATGTCATTAATTAGTGATGTTAATCCTCATATCATCCCAGTAATGTGTCAGACAAACACAGGATTTATGAGAAACAGACCAAAAATATGAGCCAGACACCTAGACATTCTGCGAAAATCTGTACAGTTGAGAGGTATGTAAAATCTGTAGGAGTTGCCACTGTGCTATACAAGTGAACAGCAATAGCATGTACATGGGTGAAGTATGTGCTAGGTGAAGGCCCATCACCTACTAGCACTACTCAAGTATCCCAAAGGTGTATATTAGTAGTAACATGAAGTGGAAATGGCTGCACTGCATGATGTTGAGGGCCTGTCCAGAGTGTGCATGTTGTGGTCTGACTGTGTGTCAGGCATGTCACTATTCGGATATTGTGAGGTCTGTGTAATGCCTTTGTGCCACCTCATCTGTATGTGTCTGTGTGTGTGTCTGTGTGTGTCTGTGTGTGTGTGTGTGTGTGTGTGTGTGTGTGTGTGTGTGTGTGTGTGTGTGTGTGTGTGTGTGTGTGTGTGTGTGTGTGTGTGTGTGTGTGTGTGTGTGTGTGTGTGTGTGTGTGTATACCAGCAAACCTGCAAGTGCAGGTATTAATTTACATATGTTGTCTTCCCCTCACAGGTGGACATGGGGGTCATGGTCCCTCCCACTCAGAACCTGATGTCAGTGTCTCTGTGGACTCTGATGATGGTGGTGATAGTGAAGCACAGATGAAGTTGCCAGGGGCTGAATCTGTGCCATCAGTTGGCATCCCACTGTTGACCACAATGTCCCCACACACAGTCACAATGCCCACACATACCCTGTCCCCAGTAACCACAGATAATGGACAATAGGTGGGTGGTGGCATGGAACAGGCTAGTGTGGTGACTATGGCAACTGTGAGTGTAGACACTAGCCATAGCCAGAGACCAGGTAAGGTCCCACACAGGCGGATGGACAGGGGTGCTTGAAGGAGGATCGCTGCCTTTCAAGCCCCTGTCACAAGTGCCACAGCAAGTGTCATCAGATGTATATTTCTGACTGTCATGCACAGGCACGTACTGAACACAACACCAGACAGATACTCAGGGTCTTGGATGCAACACCTCCTGGCATCCGTGATAACCCACATGCCCTTGCTGAGGCCACACATCACAATAATGAGGTCATGGAGAGATGGTGGGGTGAGACCTTGGCAATCCTTTCCCTTGGAATGTCTGTGCTGGAGCATGTAGTGGGAGATGGGCATCAGCTAAAGGACATAGGTCAGCGTCAAGATCAGCTGAGGGCCTACGGGGGTGTGCACATTCACACTCCCATAATGTCAGTACCACCAACACTACTGAAGGGGGTGCTGTCCAGACCACAATGGAGCAGGTCATGGGTACGTGGTCCTGCCAGGTCCAGTCAGGGACACAGATCCAGTAGACAGCAGTCACTATTGGGGAGTAGTACTGCTTCTTGTCTTAGGCCTGGTGGTGCCAGTGAGACGCCTGGCAGGACCTGTTCCTGGGTACGTGGCCAGAGACTGTGAACTGTACACCTTGACATGTACAGTCCACAGCTGTCCAACATACCCCTGTTTAGGGCAACCACATGGCATGACTGTGTGCATACAAACAAACACATATCTCTATTACAGGCAGGTCACCTCCAGACACACACAGCACCTCTGCACAGCCCATTTAGAGAACACCACTCCAAATAACACACACACACACACACACACACACACACACACACACACACACACACACACACACACACACACACACACACACACACACACACACACACACATACACTTACAGTGTCAACCATATGTCCCAGCCTAGGCCTCTTGCAAATCCACACCACACCCTGTGCATATGATGATACCTGTGTCACATCCCTGTCATCCATACCATCGATGCAGGGGCATGCTAATATGGGTCTGATGGACAGGGTGAATATAGTACAGTGTAGCTATGTAATGGTGTGTAAGGTGCTGTCTGCTTGCATTTGTTATGGGTACACATCAAAGTGTATGTACCTTATTAGCCATGATGCATTATTGGTGTTAGTACTACTGACTGAATGTAGTCTGACATGCTGTATTCTGTTTGTGTTCCAGCTGTCTGTGTGCCTGCAGGCTGTGGCTCTGCAGACATTACCAACTGGGAGTATGGTGGAATGGAAACACATCAACCATTTTGTAGCCAAGGTACAGCTGTATATGTACATGTTTATCAGGTGTGTGTGCATGCAGCAGTGTGTGAGGGACACTGTTGGCAGACAGTGTGACCTTGCATACATACCCCTTGTCACAGACAGCTAGCCTTCATACATGTTACCTCAGTGTTCTGTAGTACCACAGGCTCATACATACCGGGAGGTTACTGGGGTACTGCCACTAGGTCCCTCACAAGTCTAGCCATGACCTTAACCCTAACAGATTCACCTATCTTAAGGGCACAGTTTGTCACAGGGCATTCTCATGTCTACATATTGCAAACGCATAGGCAACATGCAATGTGAGTGTGACATTATTAATTATGGAGTGTTGGACACAAGTTGTAGTAATGTGATAGTTGGTAGCACATAGCATGCCCACAACAAGTGCAACACACAGGATGTCCTCTGGTATGCTAGTATGACACCTTCTTTTTGTGACATTGCCTTCACTTACAATATTTCTCATGACATTAAGGTGCTTCTGATGTGCAATCACTTCACTATGCAATCAGTACAGAACTGTATGACATGTTTCTTGTCCCACAGTTTTGAGACCTCTTTTAACTGTTTCAGTTGTCATTACAGGTTACACTTTGCCAAACATAGACTGCAACCTACAGGGTGGTTCAGACATACTCAACATATTCAGACACATTCAGAATCATCAGATTTGCAGATAATACCAAAGTAATCAGCCTTATCAAGAAGGAAGATGAGGGAGCCTACAGGGAGGAGGTGACACAACTCATTCATTGGTGCACTGACAACAACTTAGCACTAAATGTTAGGAAAACCAAGGAAATCATCATCGATTTTAGGAAGGTAAATAAGCCACACGCCCCTATCGTCATCAATTGTGCCACAGTGGAGAGAGTTAATAGCACCAAATTCCTAGGGATACATATCTCGCAAGACATCAGTTGGGCCACAAACACTTCCTGCCTTATAAAGAGAGCCCAACAATGTCTCCACTTCCTTAGGAGACTTCATAAAGCTAACCTCCCCCCACATGTCTTACTTACCTTCTACCGAGCCACAATTGAGAATGTACTGACAAACAACATTATTGTCTGGTATGGAAATTGCTCTCAAGCCAATTGAAAGCCAATGGATAATATCATTAAACAAGCCACAAAAATCATTGGCTCCACCCTTTATTCTCTACAGGATGTATATTCAAACAGATGTTATGGCAGAGTCCGGAAACTACTGAGGGATATACATCAACCGGCCTATGGACTGTTCAAACTCCTGCCAACAAGGAAGCGCTACAGAAGCATTCGATGCAGGACATCCAGATTCCATAATAGCTTCTTCCCACATGCTATCAGACTGCTGAACAACAAATCCATAGCCTAACCTGCTAAATGGGTCAACAAACATTATTTATGTGCAATATGTCATTGTTATCTACATAGCTCATTTTACACTTTATACTTTATTGTGTTTATTTTTAGTATCTTATTTTTGATTTTTATTTAAGTATTTTTAAATTATTATTAATCTTCCTTCTGTAAGCTATAATTCTTATGGTACGGGCCCGAGTATCAGAATGTTGTGCAGTGACATGCACTTTTTCCTCTGTGTTGATATGTATGACAATAAAGTTTACTTTGACTTTGACTTTGACATACCTCTCAATTGTACAGTTTACACAGATTGTCCTGATGCATGTCCACATATCAGCAGTCCATTTTCTCATACATCTGTGTCTGTCTGGCAAATCATTGCCAAATCATTGTGGGCTGCAGTCATAATGTAATGGCAGACATTATGAGTTGCACATGTCATACCATTCAGACCATCTATGCTAATGTAAACCATGCTATGCTATCACCATTATATGTTTGTAGGAGCAATATTCGACAGGTGTCCCTATTATGTGGCCTTTGTCACCCTATTATATATGGCTTTGTAAACATTCCTTGCTCCAGCAGCTTGGAAGGTATGGGTACAGATGGTGGCCATACCTCTGACCTCTGAATATGTGTGCAGATTGTCCTGATCTCTGACACATGATTTCTTTACATCGGTCATGAACATGTGTTTTTCTGGCCAAGATCTGGTAAAATCACAACAGACTGACATTGTAGGTTAATGACAGCTATTGTCATATACCAACACATACCCTTTGGAAGGTGATTTTAATTGCATGACCTGTTCCTCTATCCATTTCTCATGTGTGTCACAGCATTATGTGACTGGTGTACCCAATGTTTGCTGTTTGCCCCAGCTTCACATATGGTGTTCACCTATGGTACAGTAATAGAGTAACATACTGTCTATCATCATGTTTCAGACATGTACAAGGTCTGCTGGTGCCATGTCTGTCACTACAGTGACTGTGACAGTTTGGCAATGTGTCTCACAAATACCCATTGTTAGGGGTCACGGACAACATTGGTTACAAACATCTGGATATTCCATATACATATGTACAGATGGCTGGTATAGCCTGTACAGTTTAACACTTTGCATGTACAGCAGATGCCATTAACTGGCTCTGCAAAATAGTGCTATGATGAGGGAGTCAACAGGCCTTAAAATGGTATAACCAACACCCACAGGGAATATGCTTCTCAAACACACACACACACACACACACACACACACAATATTACAGTTGCCAATAGTGAGTTTAGACCTCCTACCTTTCTAGTTATTGGTAGTATAGTGTTATGCAGTTATCACACATGCCATGGAGTTTATAGGATTGAAGTGTGTCCCAAGGTTCTTCTAAGGTGATTAACATCACCAGCCCTTGCAAAGTATGGCAATGGGCAGTGCACTGGGAAAGTAAGGTCTCAAAATTCTATATCCTACAAACATACACCAATCTGCCAGAACTGAGATTAAAACCCCTGCCTATCTAATTAACTATACTGTAGTATTACACAGTTATTGCATGTTCTACAGGGCTTATAGGGGAGAGAAGTGTATACAGGTACTTCTATGGTGGGTGACATCAGCAGCCCTTGTAAAGAGGGCAATGTGAAGTGGACTGGGTGGAACACACCTCAAAATGGTAAAATCCACACCCCCAGAGGATATGGCATCAGCCAAACACACACAGTTGCCAGTATTGAGTTTAGAACCCCTACCTATCTACTTGCTCGTACTACAGTGTTATGCAGTTATTGCACGGGCCACTGAGCTTATAGGGTTGAAGTGTGTCCTGAGGTTTTTCTAAGGTGATAACATCAACAACCCTTGTAAAGTATGGCAATGGGCAGTGTACTGGGAGGGCAAGGCCTCAAAATACTGTATCCTACAAATATACACACTTACAAACACCTACCAGAACTGAGATTAGAACCCCTGCCTAGCTAATTAATTGTGCTGTAGTATTACATAGTTATTGCACGCGCCACAGGGTTTATAGGGCTGAGAAGTGTATACAGGTACTTCTATGGTGGATGACATCAGCAGCCCTTGTAAAGAGGGCAATGTGAAGTGTACTGGCTGGAACACACGTCAAAATGGTAACACACACACACACAGTATTGAGTTTAGAAACCCTACCTATCTTGTTGTTGGTACTATAGTGTTATGCAGTATGGAGGTTATAGGGTTGAGGAGTGTCCCAAGGTACTTCTAAGGTGTATAACATTGCCAGTCCTTGTAAAATATGCCAATGGGACAGTGTACTGGGAGAGAAAGTCTTCAGAATACTGTATCCCAGAAATACACACACTTACAAACACACACGCATATGCTTATATTTGCCAGGACAGAGATTAGAACTCCTACCTATCTAGTTATTTGTACTATACTATTACATGGTCATTGCACACTCCATAGAGCTTATAGGACTGAGAGTTTTCCAATAGTACTTTTAAGGTGAATGACATCAACAGCCCTTGTAAAGTAGGGCACTGGAACATGTAGTTGATGGGAAGATCCGCAAAACACTTTATCTTACAAACATACACACTTACACACACACACACACACACACACACACACACACACACACACACACACACACACACACACACACACACACACACACACACACAAAACCACACACACACACATTTAGCAGTACTGAGAGTAGAACCCCTGCCTATCTAGTTATTTGTACTATAGTGTTATGCAGTTATCTTACACGCCACAGAGCTTATAGGGCTGAGCCCACTTTAAAGGTACTTCTAAGGTGAATGACATCAGCAGCCCTTGTAAAGTAGGGCACTGGGACTTGTTGTGGAGAGAAAGGTCCACAAAACACTTTATCCTACATACACACTTATCAACAATTGCCAGTACTGAGAGTAGAACCCTTGCCTGTCTAGTTATTTGTACTATAGTGTTACACAGTTATTGCACATGCCACAGAGCCTGTAGGGCTGAGCCCAGTCCAAAGGAACTTCTAAGGAGAATGACATCAGCAGATCTTGTAAAGTAGGGCAATAGCTCTTAATACTTAAACTAACGCACACACTCACTCACACACACACACACACACACACACACACACACACACACACACACACACACACACACACACACACAGGAATGTGATGTGATATTACAACCCCCACCTCAGTACTATCACACAATAGATCTCACATTCATGCTGGCACATGTGACTGGTTACAACTGGTATGCAACTGTCTGCAGCAGGAAATCACTCTACGGCATTCAAGGTATCCCTATGTATGACTCACTCTGTGTGTGTGTCTCCCTGTGTCTCTCTCTCTGTATCACTGTCTGTCTCTCTCTTCCCCATGTCTATGTGTGTGTATGCCTGACATATTGTAATATGTTGCCCATATATATATATATATATATATATATATATATGTGTGTGTGTGTGTGTGTGTGTGTGTATGAAATGCAACAGGTGCAGATATACCACATATGGGCCACCTACAGCTAGCTGTGGGTAATCCTGTTTGATTGGTGTGTGTGGAGACAGTTAAGGTGTACATCGCTGCATGTATGTAAAGGGATTTGCACAATACAGATATATAATCTGATGCTGTTTCTGATATGGGCTGTACTTCTCTAAGTTTAAGAGCATGCCCAGTATGACCTTCTATTGCAAGTGGGGACTCCATTCTAGAGATAATTGCACTCCAGTCTGGGGTTTTGTGTGCTACAGCCTTACCTCACAACCTGTTAGTGCAAGATATATGGAGATAGCCTGCCAAAATGGGGATACAATGGCACCAAAACATAGGGGGATACTGTAACTGTTGCTCTTATTAATGTATGAGGTTGCTAGAGTTACAGGGTTTGTTTTAGCAGACATTTTCTGACATATATGATGTTTGATACTATCATGTATTGTGTCATTACCTACTGACATAAGTACTCAGATCATCACAGTGATTTACCAGAGAAATAAAAGATGTATGATGCACAGACCAATATTATGAGCCAAACACTATACATTATTGCACAATTTGGCCAGTTGAGAGGTGTTGCTACAGCCGATTGAGTGATGAAGCTTGTGTAAACAGTCCTGCACTTTGGTGATATACTGGCTTGGCATATTCTGCTTGTTTGATATTCTTCTTACCTTAAAGGTCATATCCTGGTGTGGGCATACCTCTCAACTGTACAGGTTTTTTCAGATTATCCAGATGTTTGTCTATTTTTTGTCCATGTGTTATAAACTTGTGGTTGTCTGTCAAGTTGGTGGCATATACCTAAAGACTGATTTTGGAAAATAATGACAGAACATTTGTGTTTCAAACTTCATAACCTTCAGCAAATTCATGTTAATGCAAAACCTCTTATACTACCAACTTTCTGAGTTTGTAAGAGCGATATTTAAAATACAAGCCTATCATTGGGCCTTTGTCCCAATTTTATTTATGACCTTGTCCAGATGTCTTGGTGTAAGAGGTTGAGAGGTATGGGTGTGGGTACAGAGTGCATTCTACTGGCAGAGATGTCCATTATTTGTGTGGTATATTCCACATAGCACTGTGACTTCCAGGTATGTCAGTGGCAGAGCAGTACAGAGTACTGTGGTGAACCACTGACAGGCATCTATGTATAGGTTGATAGGTTGATATCAGGTTAGTAGGCTATTGGCCCTGTAGCCTTTATACCCTTGCAGACAAGAGTGTAGCCCATGTTAAGACATGTCAGCACTCGGAGCCCCTGTCTAGCAGGCAGGGACACAGGTGGAATAACAGGACTATATGTTCTGTTTTCCATGCACTTATACAGGGAGCACTCCACTAGGGGTATTGAGGCACTTGGCCTGGTATGGTCAGGGATTACATTCCACAGATAGGGGAGTGTGTTGGACATGTATCTGTCATACCAACAAGCCCTACTGGTATCACAGACCAGGTTGATGCTGCGTCTACAGGTAGATCAAGTGGTCCTTGTCTTCCAGATGTGCAACAGTGCCATCAAGGCAAGGTCTGGATTCCTTTGTATGCCAGACAGGGATCACCTCTGGGGAGTCTGTATGGAACTAAGTAGAGGGACAGTGTTGTTAACCAATCTGTGTATGATAGGTGTTTGTGGTCCTGCATTCTCTCGGTGAGGAATTTCTGTGGTCTCTCAAGCTGCTGCATGTGCTTTGTGAGGTACATGCCGAAGGGGGCATTGAACAAAATAATCAGCCTTATAAGGTTAGCATGCATGGATCTTATGACCTCTTTGCCCCTGAATGGAAAACCCTTATGCTTGAGTTGTCCCATCTATGAAGCTTTCTGTACAACGTAAGCAACATGATGCTCCACTTCAGGTTGCTATCAACATGGGTGTCAAAATGCCTCACTACCAAATGTGTATGTGGGACATTGTTGTTAATGTGATACTATGTGGGGCCATCAGTCCCCTCATAGGGGATGCTGATACATCTGCAAACATTCAGTTTGAGGCAATGTTTCTGGCATCAGTCATTCATTTTGGTGAGACCCTTTTATAGGCCGTCCACATCACTTTGGGTATTGATGACTGTTCCCAGCTTGCAGTTATCTGCCTACTTGATCAGCCATAGGGCAGTGTCTTTGCCCTGCACCTCAGGGAAAAATATCCCATATACCAGGGGCCCTAGAATGATCCCTGGGGTATGCCACTCAGTACAGGTGTACTGTTTCAGTTGTCTACCCCTATTATGATTATGTGGGTTTTATCAATGAACCATTTTGCTACCCATCTGGTAACATATGGATTGCTGCCTAGTTGACAGAGTTCATGTACTATGGCCAAGTGGGGAACAGTGTGTAAGGCTTTGGCCAGGTCAATGTGGCTGGAGTGCACCATCTTTCCCTCATCCATGCCTTTGTTGGATGCCTCAGGGAAGTCATACAGAGTTCGCTGACATACATCCCCTGAGAATGGCAGACTGTGTAGAGTAATGTATTTGGATTTTGCCAATGTCCCTGTTAATGAGATCCATGATAATCCATTACATGGCCTTGCAGATCAGGCTAGTTAGCCTGATGGGTCTTTAATTTCCTGGATCGGTGAACAGTCCACCTTGGTGTGAAGGGATGACAGTGGCTGTCTGCCATTCAGCTGTGACAAAGACAGTACTCAAGGTTTGAGTGTGTAAGGTGCATAATGGTGCTGCCAGTTTATGCCTGGGTTCCTGTAGGTTTAAGCCTGGGATGTCTTCAGGTCCCATGGAGGCTGTCTTCCTGACTTTGAGAAGGCAGCGATGCCCTGTTACCTAATGATATGGGTTGGGTGTTCAGGTACTGGGGATGTCCTGCTTTCATGATGGGGTAGTGGTAAGACAGTTCCACTGAATCTGTCAGTCAACAGACTGGCTATATCTATGGCATTTGTGTATGTGGTGTCCTTGCCCACCAGTTCTGCACAGATCTGGGAGCTTCCTTTGGGGATGCAGACATATGTGAGGAAGGCCTTATGATTGGCTGTCTTACACGTAGGCAATTTGGACTCGGATTTGCCTTTAGTGGATTTCACTGGTGCTCTTCTTTGTTTGTTCAGGCTAAGGGGTAATTACTTCCAATTTTGCACCTGCTCCTTCTTAGAATGTTATCCTTGTATTATACAGTTCCTTTATTGCAAATGTTTGTGGACAGGTTTACTCTCCCTTGTGGATGGTGATGTTGCCCTGTCAAGTGTTCCTGGTTTTGTGCATCTATATATATATATATATATATATATATATATATATATATATATATATATATATATATATATATATATATGCTGGCATAGTAGTTTTGTGTAAATTTGTAAGTTGGTGCCTGTTCCTTTAGTGGGGTAGGGGGCTGTTCAGCTATTCATACAATCCCTCTGGTGGTTGTGATCAGCTTGTGGGACATCTTCCTTTTACCATGGCTAGAGGGGAGTCCGGGGTGGTGGTGATATGACATGTGGCCACTTCTCTGTTAGATCTTGCCAAGGAGGATGATACCATAGGGGTGCTACAATGGTTGATCATGTTGGTTACTGCCAAGACTGACATAGGTACTGCATCCTGTGAGGGTATCGAGTGGCTGTCCTAAAGATGTAGCATTACTAAGATGGGGGAATCTATGTGCATTTCTGTTCTGGCATGGTTGGATTTCCAGTCCATGGTTGAGTAATATAAGTCAGCCAGGATCAGGGTTACAGGTGAAATCCTGACGGATTTGTAGATGGCCAGATATGTGGGGTGGATGTCCTGAATCAGATATATTTGCCTGTAGCAACCTATAATTTACATAGGAATATTGTCATTGGTTGACTGCACTTGGAGTGTTTTGTGTGTGTCAGACTGTTTGACCAGCCTGGAGGTGTGTGTGTCTGTATAATATATCTATATATAGATATACATTTACATATTTATATATATATATGTTTATATATATATATATATATATATATATATATATATATATATATATATATATATATATATATACATCCTTTGGCTTTTCTGCCCACATTTTTGGGTCTGGCTGTGTGATAGGCTGAGTGATCAAGTAAGGATGTTTTCTCTCCATGGTTGTGGACCAGGTTTCTGTGAGTGCAGACATGTCACCATCTTCCAGGATTACGACTGCCTGCAATGAGTGCATTTCCCTGTTTAGACACCTAGCCATACCTCTCAACTGCACAGATTTTCACAGAATGTCTGGATTTATGCCTCATATATCTGGTCGGTTCCTATAAAATTGTGGTTTTCAAGCAAGTTTTTTGCAAATCATTCAGGGTTGAAATCAGGAAATAATGACAGAGACATTTGAATTTCAGACTTCATACCCTTCAGAAAATCCATGCTAATACAAACCCAGTTATTCTATCAACTTTATAACATTATAAGAGCAATATTTAAAAAGTGCCCCTATATTTGAACATTATTTGTGGCTTTGTCCAGATTTCTTGCTCTAAGAAGTTGAGAGGTATGCTCCTAGGATTTAGCAACATGGCCTTTCATTTGCATTTTGTTGACTGTGTTATGTTGATAGTATGACCCCATGACATCCCTACAAAGGCACTATGTGTGAGGAATGGGCCTTTGCCAGAGGCCTGTAGGCCAGGTGAGACAGATGCAGGCCATCTGTAGCAAGGCAGCGCATTCTGTCGATCATATGTTCCCAGGCTGCCAGGCAGTGGATCCCCCTAGGATGACACCAGTAAGTGAGCCAAGTGTTACTGACAATCGCTTCATGTTTGTATTGAACCATCACTCTGGGTGATGGCAGGATGCTGCTTAAGGCTAGGGACAGAGGTGCATGGGACACATACTCAGCAAGCTGTATCATGTCTGTCTTCCTATAGTCCTGAAGGTACATCTGACATCATTAACACCACCATGGACAATGCCAGAGTGATACCTGTACTTGTTGTGGGGTGACTTGAGTGCATGTGCGATATGGCAGATTATGGCACATGACAAACAAGTAACTGACTTTCTCCTTATCCTGCCTAGTGTGTGGCACATCTGTGTGTCTCACAGTGGAGTCTTCTATCAGTAATATGTTGGGTGTATGGTAAGGCCTTAGTGTTTGCAAGACCCTGGTGTGTGGACTATGCATGGTCTGTGGTGTGTAGGTTTGTGGAGTTCTCATGTGTTTTTGCCTCTGAGGTGTCCATTGCTTGGGATTTTGATTTGTTGCAGATCTTCGCTTATGTGGGTATGTGTTGTGTATTTTCAGATGATGTTTACTGACTCCATACACTGCAGGGCACCTATGTTACTGCTAAATCTGTCCTGGTGTGCACACCCTCCATTTGTCTGGCCAGTGGTTCCCCTTCCCCTTATGTGTGTCTCTTTGTCCTTCTGTAGTCCTGTCACAGGCTTTGCCCATGGTGGCTGCTCTTATGTATTTGTAATTCTGGTGTGAGCGGGGTAAATGCCGCAACATCACACACAGGGCTGTGGACTTTGCACCTCTGAGTATACCTGTTTAACAGGTTGTCCATCATTGCACCATTACATCTGCTGTGGACTTCAGATGTTTTATGTTACTATGTTATTATACAGCTACAAGTTGGCCTAGCTGTCAAACCGTCACAGACTCTGACATCTAGACAGGCCCATATATGGCAGTCAGATGAAACCTCACACATGGGGACAGGGTGTTAATACTGTTCTGCCAAACAGATGGTTGGGGGACCAGTTTGGTTTTTACTTGCTTTCTGTTATGGGTATGACGTCTGCTTCTCCACTGTCTGCCATTGATGTTTTGATATGACCTTTTCTTGTTTTGCAAATAGTCAGCAGGCAAATGAAATGTTAGGACAAGCAAAACAGATATACAAGGCATACTTGTGCTCCTTCTGTGACAACTTCTGTCATTCCAGGGGTATGGCTTTTGGCCAGTGACATGGTGTCAATGCTGACACAGAAAGGTGACAGCATTTTATAACCTGGCAGTACCCTGACCTTCATGTACCTGCTGTCCTACTAGGCAACATTCCTCTCAGCTTCTGAGAACCAGACATCTGGACAAAGCCATAAGTAATTGGGGGACAAAGCCTTAAATATAGGGACTACTTTTAAGTATTGGCCTTACAAACCTAGAAATGTGATACAATAACAGGTTTTGCATTTGCATACATTTTTCTATAGGGTATGAAGTCTGACATTACAATCTTTCATTATTTTCTGACCTTAGTCTTATGTGATTTGCCAAAGATTTTTCAGACAACCACTATTTCATGATAAACAGACCACAAATATGATGCAAACTTCTGGACATTCTGCAATAGGTCTGTACAGTTGAGAGGTATGGTAGGCACTGTGTAGATTACTCCAAGCTGTGTACTGTCCATATCTGTGGCCTCCTGTCCATGACCTTTCCAGCTTTCATGCAGTAACAGATATTGATATCTGGACAGTGTGTACAACTCCTACCGTAGGTGTAGCTCACATGCAAAATAGTTGGCACTGCAGTTCTTGGAACATGGCCCAGTCAACCTTACTACTGTATCTAGGTCACTAAGACAACAGCCATGAGTAATG
>NC_056746.1:1026017449-1026073172 GCF_019279795.1 Protopterus annectens | reverse complement strand
GAGGTTAGGGACCTAGGCCGTGTAGCCCAGTGGGATTGTGAGGTGTTGACATGGTGGTTGTCTGACTGCTATGGGTGTGGCATACCTTTGTATGTTTGGCAGAGGTAACCTTTGGGTGGCCTTTATACAACGCACTGTAGCTGTGGTTATGTGAGTCAGTCTGCATAGGGTATGTGTTTCAGGGCAGTATTACCCTTTGTGAGGTATGTCTGTGGCCTTTCCACTTGCTGTAGTTGTCATGTGAGGTACATACCACAGGGGGCATTGTGATGAGTACAGGGGAAAACTGACCTATATTTCCATACATGACAGGTCGCTTGTGATTACACGTACCACGTAGACAGATTACAAGACTAGTATGGCACTGTGAATATCAAAGGGGAGGCTACTGTCCACCTGTGCCCCATGTTCCCTTCTGACACCTTCAGTGTTAGTCAGGCAACCACCTATCTGGTAGTTAGTGGGTAAAGTGTTTTGGAATAGGGTATGGCACTGCAGTATCAACACTGATGTTCAGTCCATGCCTTGGTCACCAGGCACCTGTTGCAATACATCTGACCCTGTGTCTCCCTCTCTCACTATAAATATATATATATATATATATATATATATATATATATATGAATATGTATATACATATATATTTATCTATATATATATATATATATATATATATATATATATATATATACATATCTATATATATCTATATATATATATATATATCCATAGATATCCGTATATATCTGTATATATCCATATCTCTCTCTCTCTCTCTCTCTCTATATATATATATATATATATATGTATATATGTATATATGTATATATCTACATATCTATATATCTATATATATCTATATATGTATATAGGTATATATCTATATATATATATATATATATATATATATATATATATATATATATATATATATATATATATATATATATATACATACACATACTTGTAAACAGCCACTGCTGTACATATACATGCACATATATGCACATACACTGCCCACCTTTCATGGTGGGAATATCAATTATGGGACAGTTATGAGACATGCAATTATGTAATAATATTGCACAGTGTTGTGCAGAATGCATTTCGCTGTCCTCAGGCCGTATAGCCGTAGCAGACCTCACTGGCTGTAACTCAGTCCCACAGCATTTAACCACCACATGACATATACCTGCACTGCTTGTAGTTTTCAATGCCACACACTACAACCTACATAGATATGTGCACATAGCAACCTTCAAATACATATATATGTCCAGCCTTCACTAACAGTTGCAGTATGTCCCTTGCCCTATGCACATCTGCATATACATATAGATACGGACTGCTACCACATAAGGAGTGTTCACAGAATGTAGAGTACCCTTCAGACACATCATTCAGATGCCAGCAAATACATCTGTGTTACATACCTTACCTTTGTATTTCTCACCTCAGTCTGTTGTACCTGTTAATGTTTTTTTTTTTATTTGTTTAGGTTGTTGTTTTCCACTGCCTCTGTTTCTTTTATTTTTTGTTTTGGTTGCTTGGTGTCTCCAACCGCCTCTGGTTTTTTTTTTTTGGGTTGGTCTCTCCAACTGCCTCTGTTTGTTGTTATTTATTGGGTTGTTCTCCAACTGCTTCTGTTTGTTTGTTTGTTTGTTTGTCTGTCTCTCTCGCTCGCTCTCTCTCTCCAGTTGCTGCAATGATATTATTGTATGTGTGGCAGCAAGTACAGGCTGCTTTTGTAGGTATCTGCACATGTGCATGTGATGGACTCTGCACCAATTGGTGCCCACCATTTAGTAATTGCATGCAGCCTGCTGTGTGGTAATACAAGTTCTCACTGTGATTTCAGGACACTGCTATAAAATGATAGGTTAGGTAGGCATAGGCCTTTCAGTTTTGCAAGATGTGGACCATGCTTGTTTGCTGTGGATACTGTTGTGTCAGTCAGAAGGTTGGTATATGTCTCATATCTGAAGCTGGGTTGTAGCCAGTGAAATGCATGTTGTACTGAAACCTGACTGTTGCTTCTTTCAGTACACACTTCTCAGTGTGTAAGTTTACTCACACCTCCTAATGCTAACACTGGATACATGGGAGTATGTACTTTCTTTTGGAATTAGGGAATTAACTGGCATACAACAGTAGTTATTACAATGTATTCCTATGGCTTTCCTGTTTTCCCTTTACATTCAGTCCTTGTAATGCATGTTATATGTCTTTATTTCAATGTATTCTTATGGCTTTCCTATTTTCCCTTTACATTTACTCCTTGTAATGCATGTCATATTTCTTTATTGCAATGTATTCCTATGGCTTTCCTATTTTCCCTTTACATGCACTCCTTGTAATGCATGTTATATTTCTTTCAGCACCAAGTTATTGTATATCTGCTGTGGTGTAATGGTACAGCATGCAGATTGAAGAGTCCAAGGTGTGGGGCTTGAGACTGACAAGGGTATTTTATTTTGCTGCTGAGCAATACAAGGGCCTTGTCATACAGAGTGACAAAGGCACTTTTAAGCAGTTGTAAGCGAGTTGGCACGGGTTTGTGCGACGCTTAGCTTAGCTTATTGTATTTTGGCAATACTAAGCTAAGCTTAGCTTAGCTTACTTTAGGTTAGCAATAGTAAGCTAAGCTTGGCGTAGCTTATCATATCTTAGCAATGCTAAGCTAGACGCACACATGCTCACACTGGTGCAAACCCGCTGACTACTGTTTACAAGTGTTCACTCCTGCTAACCCCCGCACTCATGTCTTTGACAGAAAAGTAAATGGGGAGATAGGAATGTGGTGATAAAGGGTGTTCAAACAGGGGAAGACAGTAGGGTAACTAGCTTGGGATGTACACGATGGGTGTGGCGAAGGTCCATAGCTGCCCATTTCTTTACCAGCAACAGCTGTGCATATGCAATACATTAGGTAGGATATTTGAAACCTTCCATCCCTGAGAGAGTGGTGAGGACATCTAAGTATGTTGTACTACCAATTATAAATATCAGGCACATACACTGTTTGTGAACTGCTATACTGTCATTAGTACGTTACTCACATCTGAACAGTTTGTGGTTTGTGTTGGCATTAGCACAGTCTGCTCAGGATGACTGGACATATTTCTGTACTGTGTATGCCTACCTACACCCTTGGTTGTGCCTGACTACACGGGTATATACTACCTTTGGGTAGGGGTGCAGAACTGCAGTGTGCATCATTTATTATCATGTGATGTTTATCTTACTGAACTGAGTTGCTGTGTACCTGTAAGTCTATGAAGGTTTGTAGTCTGTCTGAGTAGCTCCCACCTGTGGACATATCCAGATGGTAGCCAGAGGTCAGCCTAGTATTCTTTGACTGTGCACCACAGCAGTCTTTTCAGCACCTGAATAATGGCATTGTCACAGGTGGTTGCTAGCAGTACATGGCTACATCCTTTGCTATTTCTGTGTTGTACTTCTACATAAGGGCATGCTTGTGGGATTCATTCTACAGCTATTTGCACAGTGTGTAACAGCAGACAAGCTGATATGCCTGTGTGTTTCTGACTCTTTCAGGCCTCAGATATTCTCACATATATATTTGAACAGCTTCAGGGAAAGGTACATATAACTGGGATACACCTGTCATATAGTTCAGACATTTTGCAGTTCAGACTTTGGGTGATTCAGAGCATTTCTATTACTACACCTTTTCTGATGTGCAAGCGGTGTCTACTCTCACTTATTGACATTTGTTATTAAGTGAGATTCAACACCTTTCTGCCTACTGTTAGTACATTTCACAGGGAGTCAGAGGGGCACAGCTAACATTTGTTTACAAATCAGGGTCATCACTGTAGAGCAGTCACTGTTGGGAGGTCTGGCCTGTGACCTTTGCAAATATGCCAGTGTTTATCCTGCCCTGATACTGTGTGGGGTGTGTAAGCTGCTTCTGTAACCTTATTCCCTACTAGCATGGCTGATTCTCTTTTCACAGTCATGTCATGCAATTCAACAACACCTGCTGGTTAAGGCCCACAGAACAAGATTTGTGTTATGCCATTCCTATTTTCCCTTTACATTCACTCATGGTAATGCATGATGAATTGCTTTCAGCACTAAGTTATTGTATATCTGCTGTGATGTAGTGGTACTTCATGCAGACTGGTGAGTCCAAGGTTCCGGGTTCGAGACTGACAAGGTTTTTTATTTTGCTGCTGAGCAATACAAGGGCCTTGTCATACAGAGTGACTAAGGCACTTTTAAGCAGTTGTAAGCAGGTTTGCATGGGTTTGCGTGACACTTAGCAATGCTTAGCTAAGCGCACACAAGCTCACACTCGCGCACCCCCGCTAACTATTGCTTAAAAGTGCTTACTCCCGCTAACCCCCGCGCTAATTTGTTTTAAAGAAAAGAAAATGGGGAGATAGGAAAGTGGTGAAAAAGGGGGCACAGAGAGGGACAGACAGTAGGAAAACAAGCTCGGGATTTGCAGGAAGGGTGTAGGGAAGGCCCATAGCATACCATTTCTTTAACAGCAAGAGCTACGCATATGTTGAAGGTTTGGAGTGAGTTTTGAGACCTTCCACCCCTGAGAGAGGGGTGAGGACAACATAATTTGTTGCACTGCCAATTAGAATTATCGGTGTACATGTCCTATGGACATGTGTGCAAAATGGGAAGCTATGTTTGGGGCGTAATTTTTTTTCGGGTACAGATTGCCCTTTTTTTTTTTTTTTCAGGTGAGAGTGGTAAGTGAGGTAGGGGAAGTAGGTATATTTGGGGAGGTAGGTTGAGGAGGTAAACAAACAAGACAAACAAGATGCATACAGGGGCGGAATTTGACACATGGGGTGGGTGAACACAACTGACGGGGAAGGTTGTTTGGAAATCACAAGCCCATGAGCCCACAGATAGTAACAGTCGAACTGAGATCCCCACCCATGGGCTGTCACCACTGCACCTTCACAACCCCGGGGATGGCTGTGCTGGGGGCTGAGTAGGATGGGCAGGCTCACCCGTGAGACAGCCACTCTCGCCTCAAGCTGGCATAGGGGATCAGCGACTGAACGCTGGATCTCCCTACGCACCACAACCCGGACCCTTCGAAGGGTGACGGGTGGCCCTTCTCCACCCACTTTTACATGGGGGGACGAGCCCCATCCCCTGCAGTGCTTCCACCCAAAGGTGGTACAGGACCAATGGAGGAGGGGAGTCCGGGCTGGGCACCAGAGCCATTGGTGCCAGGTGCACTCGCCAACTGAGGAGGGACAGGTGGGTCCGCTGGGACCGGCCTTCCCATACATTCTGTGATTTGGTGTGTTTCATTACAACATAAACAACAGCATTCCAGATTAGTTTAACAGCATGCAGTAATATTCCCATTAACCCAACATACCACAGTTCCAACAGTTGAACAGCAAACATAACACATGCATATATTGAACAACAGTGGTTATTCCAACTGCATGCAGGGATGATTGGTAGCAACAGGCCACCATGAACATGGTGTTTGAACAGGGCACATGCATCAACATGAGTGAAAATATTTATGGAACAATAGGACATATATCCAGACAAATATTTAAGATTACATATACCCATTGAGGTGCAGAATTGCATGGTTTATGCACAAACAGTAGGGTGTAGAAAAAACCTCCATTATCATCTTATAAACACTTTTACTCTACACTACATTCCTAGTGACTGCAGGTGTATATTCCCTACATGTATTATTACACTTGCCACCATACATTAGGTTGTGTAATGGGTTTGGCTAGTTCAATCTATACTTGACCTATATCTCACATAGTAACTGTCCAGGATGCAGATGTTACTGCTACATATTTCATGGTTGCATTTATATTTCTTTATCTACATATCTGGATGTTTTCACATGACATTTGCACTTCTAATTGTACAGAACCCTGCATTTATTGAAGCACATTTGCATTTATGGGGAACATATTTGCATGCTACTTGTGTGCCAGATTTACTTATGCATACCAACCAGTAACTGACTGTTGAGGACTGTATATTTACTTCACAGCTACTAGCACTTCCATCACCCACTTTAGATGGGACTGCAGAACTCTGGGTTGCCAGCACTTTCTAACACATTACTATTTGTATAATGCAAGGGTACAACAACATTTCATACTAAGTGAAACAGACACACTCTGGGTTTTAGACTTTTATTAATGACATTACAAACTTTTCCACAGGCTCACTCCTTTATTTGTTTTAACGGTATATATGGCAGACATGTTCACGACATATTATACCTTTATTAATAGGTTAGCACACTCTTTTTTTCAGGCTCACTCCCATATTATTTTATATGACAGTGCCTGCAGAGATATTATTCCAAACATTTGTTACCTTTCTTAATGGGTTACTACCCTCTTTTTCTGCCTCTCTAACGTTTTTATGTGACAGTACATGCAGAGGACTTATTCAGTCCATTTTATGGCTGTATTATTGGACTACAACACTTTCTTTCATGCTCTCTCCCATATTTTATATAACAATACATGCAGAATAATCACTAACCTGCCTGGCGGTGCAGCCTTAGCAGCCTATCTTCATAGGCTTGCTGATTCGTAACACCGTCACCTGCAGCTGTAAAGTAAATGAAGGGATATTGAGACATTCCTATTCATTATACATACTCCATTTTAAATCCTTACATACTGCATTCCATGGCTACATACTCAGTTGCGGGGCATCCCGCATCCCACAGGCCTCCTGTATCCACTGGTTCAGGTGGTCCTTTCATCTCTTCAGGTCCGCATGGTGGTGATGGACCTGCTCACCAGTCCAGGGAACACCTGTGGCACTGGTGAGGTCACGAGCTAACCAGTTCCAAGCCTCTGCCTTGTACTCCATCCCTTGGAACTGGCCCTGCAGGAGTCTTGCCACGTGACGGTGGACTAGGAGCCAAACCATGTATTTGGACTCCTCGGTGCCCCATCTCTGCGCTCGGAAGCACACTCCCTCTCCAACACCAGACATTCTGACCACAGATGTGAGCTACAATCAGTTATGACGTGTAATCCTGCCTGTGGGGCTTAAATATGCCGCATTTCCCACACTTTTTTGTGATTGGCCATTTTGTAAAATTCTCAGCTGACTGCAGACCTGTTTAGTAATGGTTAAACTACCATTCCTAAGTTTATGTATGTTAATAGTGGCTGTTTCCCCTATGTTGTCATGGCTTAGTGGTTCTGTACTGTGATCATGATGCAAAGGGTCCTGCGTTCAAACCTTGTCATTCTTTTATTTTAATACTGTCTAGACAGACTAGGAGGTGTGGCTGCATTTAAGCAACTTAGCTCTACTTTGCTCCCCTGTGCCCTACGGTGCCCTGGTTTGTGCAGTGCGCACGTCCGCGCAAACACATTGCGCTGGGTAAAGTGTTTTTAATTGTTAGGCAACTCTATTGCGCTGGGTAAAGCGCTATTACACTATGGGCAACTGTGTTTAGCTGGGTGAAGTGCTATTAAACTATGGGCAACTCTGTTTAGCTGGATAAAGCACTATTAAACTATGGGCACCTCTGTTTAGATGGGTATAGTGCTATTAAACTATGGGCACCTGTGTTTAGCTGTGTAAAATGTTGCTTAATGGCAGGCTATTATATATCTGGGTCTTTTAAAAATATATATTTTGTTCGCTGACACATTGGCCATGTCACTGCTTTTTATAAAATTTTAATCATATTTGTCTGGTATTATTTCAAATACTGATTTAAAACATAAATAAGAAGGGGAGTGGTGGGACTAGAACCGTGAATGCTCTCTCTTTGTGCATACGCTCTACCATTACACTATTGCTATTTGGACTAATTTGCATAAGTAGTTCTTATATGCTCTTCAATGTCACAATTGCTAACTGTGGTTAAGCAATGGGCACACCCGCGCAAACAAGTACAAATACGGGCAGCTATATTGTGGATTTAAAAAAAATAATATTTTTTTCCATTTTATAACTCTGATGGGGGTTTACAGTGTCAGGGAGTGTGGTGTTGGGTGCAAGTATATTTGAGCGGACCCGCTCTTGTCTGTTGACATTGTGCTTTTTAAAACCTTGCAGGGGCGTGGACGTTTAGACTGCTCGGCAGTCAGACATGCCCCCTGCTTGCCTACTCAGTCCGTGTAAGAATTACGGATGAGTCAGCGTGCCCTCATGAATATTCATAGCACGCTGACATCATACCATTCAACTGCAGCCTCCGAGTAAGACATATTAAGTATTACACGGAGGTTTCATGAATCTGGCCCTATATCTTTCTGTATGTAAGACACTCTAATCACTGGGTGTAGCAATTTCAATGATCTTCTTTTCATGTACTACTATATCTGGTTATCTCACATTTATTTTTTGAACTGTTTGTAATGGATATTCCACTGTGATATAAACTTTATCATTCTCTACAATGCTTTGTGGCTCATGTTTCCAATGTGGCCCAGCTACTTCAGTATTGTAATGTTTGCACAATCCACAATCCAACAACCTTGCCACCTTATTATACCTTTCAGTATACACAATGTCTGCCATTAGTGTTTCACACCCAGCAACAAGATGTGCGACTGTTTCCAGTTCTGTTTTACAGAACCTGCATTTGTCTGATTCCCCCGCATGTTCAATGGACTTTGCAAACCAACAGGAACATACTATGCTGGTCTGCTAATATTAACCTTTCATTTTTTGGTTTAAATTCATTTCTACTTCTCCATTCATGTGTCAGATCCCGAGTGATCTGAGGTTGTTCCAGGAGTTTTCTGTACTTGCAACTATATTTATGCCTTTTCCACCTTTCTTGCCTTCTCATCTGATCCTTCTCCTTATATATTTTGATTTTTGGTGCATTCATTTGCTGCCTGATTTTTATTTGTCTGAGTGAGAGGGGGGATGGAATTTCAGACTTTAGAGATACAAGAGGAATTCAGTGTTTCATCTGCAGTATTGTTTGATTTAATTGGGTACATAAGAATTTGTCAGTAAAACAAAGAGTCTTAGATGAAGTGTAAGTATGAATAATAGTTTTTAGTGCTTGGCATTTTTCAGGTTGGTAAATTTAACTATGAACAATTTTTAATTGTGTGAATATTAGATAATAAGATCATTTCATACCTCTCAACTGTCCAGATTTTTGCAGAATGTCTACACTTTTGACTTATATGTTTGGCCTGTTTCTCATATAATTATGGTTTTCTGGCAAGTCACTGGCAAATCAGTGAGGACTAAAGTCAGAAAATAATGACAGACATTTGAGTTTCAGACTTCATGCCCTTCAAAAAAGCATGCTAATGCAAAACCTGTTAGTCTATCAACTTTCTAAGTTTGTAAGAGTAATATTTAACAAGTGTCCCTATTTTTGGGCCTTTATCCACCCTTATCTGTGGCTTCGTCTTGACTTCTTGCTGAGAGATTGAGAGGTATTAGCATTCTAACCAATGTATCTGTCTTAGTACCACACAGTGATGGGATGTATAAAGCATATCAAATGCGAATTTAGCTGTTTTGTTGTATCATTTTTCTAGCATGGTTGTTTGGGTAGCTTGCAGGTGGGCAAATACAGGAGGAGCATATAGTATGGCAGGTAACATTATTGTATATGCAATGGTTTGTCTAGCCTGGTCAGTCAGGTAAAGTTTAGCTCAATATAAGGTGCCAATTTTTTTGTGGATTTTGCTGACAGTTTGCTTTATGTCGTAGTCAGATTTCATGGCATCACCTATGATGACACTTTGGAGTTTGATATAAGTAATTGGTTTAGTCAGAAAAAAGTAATCTTAAGAGAGATTTGTCATTAGAGTATTGTTTAGATGCAAACAGAATGAGTATGTTAACAGTTTAATTGAATATGCATAATATTGTTAAAATATGCTACTTAATCTTGGCTGCTCTTTTGGAATTAATAAATTCATCTTGGAGCCTGTTTTCAAGTAAAGGACTTTAAAGCATTAATCTGTTTTAATTACATTAAGTCAATGTTTAGTGATCATAATGGATGCTGTAGATCAGAGTGTAAAGTGTGTGTGCTTGTATCTTTAAGAAGCATGCGGGGCGGTACATGCATGTATACAACCTGCATACTTGCACAACCTTGCCATTTTGAAAGAGCAGCTAGGGAGTAAGCATGCATGATCATAGTCATTAATTACATGTATAAACCAAAACAGTGGTCTGAGTGCCCAAAATTAAAACTAGTACACCTGGAATAAGGCACAAACGGAGCTCAGCAAATGGACAACTTCTTTAATGGACACAAGCACAAATAAATCCACAGCAAATGAACTCACAGCAGCACAGCACAGCAAGCGAACTCACAGCAGCACAGCTCAGCAGCACAGCACAGCAAACGAACTCACAGCAGCACAGCAGCACAGTGAGTCTGTTTGCTGAGCTCCGTTTGTGCCTTATTCCATTAATTATATGTAAGTTACTTAAGTTACCGTCTATAATCAATAGTAGTAATGTGTTTGTATATAATAAAGCTGCTTGAACAGAACCCACTAAGATTTGTTTATTCGTGTCCTAACACAAAAGTGACATGGTGTCAGAATCAGGATGGAAGAGAGAAGAATATTCCAAGTATGAGATGTAAAGATGACAGGGAGGGAAAAACCGAGAGAAAACAGCACAAACATAGCCAGAGAGGATCAAAGGTAATGAGAAATAAAACAAATTATTTACTCAATGTGAAAGACAATAAAGGGGCATTACAAGGGCCAAACCACATTATCAGGCAAGTGGAAAGTATGAAAAGTTTTTAACTAAAGAAAATGTTTAAGATAAAAAAGTATTTGATGAAATGGTTAACTGTAAAGCAAAATGAGCATGATTAAAGCAGAAAACAAGTAAGTTTAGAGTAAAACAAGTGCATCTGAGGCAAAGTTGGGCATGTTTAGAGTAAAAGCACATGAAAAGTACATTGGGTATGAGAAGCATTTAAATGAGCAAAATGATTGTAATAAGAAAAGAAAAGGGCACGTTAAGCAGAATAAAGCAAGCCAACTGTATGTGTTTGGGCAAAGAGCTGTGTTTGGGCATAACTACAACTTCATATTGTATCAACGGCACGACTAAATTTATTTAAAGTATCTCAGTGTGTGTAGAAGGGCTTACAGTGTGTTCTTATTATTGTGCATGCATTTCAAACAGTTCATTGTGTGCAAAGTGCAACTATTTTATGCAGTCCAATTATACAGTGTAAATAATTATATAGTATAATCCAATTTTAAATATATAGTATAGCTATTTTGAAAAAGTTATTGGGCTGGGTGTGTCTAGTCACAAAGTGCCATCATTACAGAGTGCTTCTTGTTCTGTAAAGAGTTGCCTAGCAAGGTACCACCATTTGGAGGGACATTTCAGTGTGCTATATGCAGTTATTTGCAAAATACAATTGCTTCAAATGTTATTGAGTTTTGGGCAACATATGTTTGATTTATTCACATTATGCAGTAGCTTGCCATGCTTCTTACACTGATAAGAGGTGTTTTCTTGCAAAAAAAAAGACATTACAAGATTATCACAGTGCTCTTGAGTTATTCAGTCACATTGTAAAGTTCTCAGATGTTTCTTAAAGTGACAACTGTAGCATTTCTGCCTTTATCGATAAAATTCCAAAAAGTATATCAAGTGATGGTAAATGACTTTAGCATTTCTGCCTTTACCAATAAGATTCACAAGTGATGATAAATTACTTTAGCATTTCTGCCTTTACCAATAATATTCCAAAAGCATCGAAAAGTTATTTTGCAAAGTTCAGTAGGCATCGAAAAGTTATTTCACAAAGTTCAGTAATAAAGTATCGAAAAGCCTGAGAAGTTTATTTCACAAAGTCCAGTTATCCGAAAGTACTACAAGTTCATTAATTTGCATAATTCTGATTAACGAGAATATAAGTTCAGAGCATGAAGGCATTGGACAAGTTCTATTTATGCCAGAAACTATTACATATGTGTATGTATGTATATTCATGCGTATTTGCAAATTAACCCCTTTGCTGGTATGTATTAATATGGTAGATGGATTTTGAAACCCCCTACCACTTGTGTTTCATCAGAATGTTGCACTGGAGAATATTTGAGCAAGAGTATGCTATTTTCATGCAAGCAGTTATGCAGATAGAGATGCATGTACCAGGGCATTCATTTTGCTAAACCTAACAGGGTCAGAAGCAATAGAAAGAGAGTGTTCATTTGTGTATGCACCAGCAGTATATGAAGGAGAAGGTGTAGACCACTATATTGTTGTACAAGCTGAATGAAGTGAAGACACTGAGTGTTTGAAGTGCAAATTTAGAGAGATGTGCAACCCCCAGACGAATATTGTATTAGAGAGGTATTTGTTTTACACAAGAGATCAGAAACCAGGAAAAACATTTGCAGCTTATATAACTGACTTGAGAAACAGTACTAAGGGGTGTCAGTTTGGTGATCTAAAAGATGAGCAGCTTGTATGCGGCACTAATAGTGCTGATGTGAGAAAGATTTTACTTTGTGACAGTGATTTAATGTTGAGCAAAGCCATAGAGGTTTGTCAAATCCATGAGGTGACAGAAACAAATGCAAGTATGCTTGTGAGTGATGAAAGCATGAGTTCAGTTGGCTCCAGGGCACATGTAGACAATATGCAACATGTGACAAACAAGAACAGGCCTAAGCATGTGGCAGCCACAGGATTTCCAAAGAAGCCATGAGGTTTTTTAGAAAGTTCCATGAAAAGTGCAAGCTCCAGCATCAGCTCACTACAACACAAACGTGAATCAACAAAACCCAAATCTACCTTTATTGTTAACTGTTGCAACTGTAGTACGAATCATGAGTCTAAAAGAGAAGTGCTTAGCATTTGGTGAGCAATATCATAAGTGTAAAAAATTGTACCATTTCCAAAAGTTTTATAAAGCAAGTAAGCCTCACGGAGTTGTAAAGAAAGGTCGCATAAAGAAGCAAGTTGATCAAATAGACCCGAAACAGTCAGCTTTCTATGTAGATGGTGTATCAGTGCTTGGTGAAAGAGTTGATGCAGTAAATTTGTTGACAAGGAGTGAAGTGTTTTGTACAGTCCGGATTAATGGAAAATCCACAGAGCTCAAAGTAGACACTGGGTCAAAGTGTAATGTTATATCAGTGGACACTTTTGCAAAAGTAAGAACCAACGAACAACTCAATGTAACTAGTAGTGCAGGGCTTGTTGCTTACGGAGGTGAAGAAATTCAAACAGAAGGTTCAGTGATATTTTCATGTTATTTGGGTGAGAACTGTTACAACTTGTTATTCTACATAGTCCGAAGGCCAATGCAGTCTTTACTGGGTCTCAAAGACAGTTTAAGAATGAATCCGCTTTTTGCTAAAGAAGTTTATTATGCAAGTGCACTTCCGAGTTCCAATTTCTTCAAAGCCATTTTCTCAGAGTATGCTGATGTTTTTGATGACAAATTGGGCAAGCTTACAGTTGTTTATTCCATGAAGTTAGATCCAGAGATCACTGCAGTAGTCAGACCAGCAAGAAGAGTTTCAATAGCTATGCAAGATAAAGTAAAAGCTCATTTGGATGAAATGGTGCAGCAAGGTGTAATTTGTCCAGTCACAGGACCAGCTGAATGGATATCGTCCATGGTAGCTGCTCATAAAAAAGGCTCAGATGAAAGCAGAATATGCATTGACCTAAGAGATTTGAACAAAGCATTAAAAAGACTGTATCATCCAGTTGAAGAGTTCCGGCCCTAATACCGAATGCCACTGTATTTTCTGATTTGGATGCAAAGAGTTAATTTTGGCAAATGATGCTAGATCATAAATCCTCATTTCTAACTATTTTTGGTACTCTGTTTTGTAGATACAGATTCCTAAGGATGCCATTTGGAATAAATTCTGCAAGTGAAGTTTTTCAGCGTGCAATGGAACAAATTTATTCAGGTTATCCTTGTGCCATTATAGTAGACAATCTGTTGATGGGAGGCAATGGTGAAGTAGAGCATGACTGAAACCTCAAGAAAGTTCTAGACAGAGTACGCAAAGTAAACATAAAGCTCAATCACCTGAAGTGCAAATTCAGACTTCCAGAAGTTACATATGTAGGAAATTTGTTTACAAGTACAGGCTTGAGACCAGACCTGATGAACAGCTATTCCAGAGATGTCAGTGCCAGACAATGTACAGAGCTTACAGTGTTTTCTGGGCATGGTCAACTATTTATGCAAATTTATACCAGACTTCAGTGAGTCAACAGCATCTTTAAAAGAGCTAACATGCAAAAATGTTGTGCGGTCCTGGTTGGAACATCATCAGAAGGCATTTGAAGACCTTAAGCAGAAAATTACCACCCACCTACATTGAGTCTATGATGTGAACAAACCAGTTATTATTTCCTGTGATGCTTCAAAATTTGGCCTTGGTGGAGTCATACTTCAAGAGGGAAAACCAGCAGCCTATGCATCTAGGGCACTAACCCAAACTGAGATGCAATATGCTCAAATTGAGAAAGAGCTTTTGACTATAGTATTTGCATGCTTTAAGTTTTTTGATTATATTTATGGTTGAGCTATTCAGATTGAAACTGATCATCAACCTGTAGTTACTATTATAAAAAAAGCCTATACATTCCGCTGCAGCAAGATTGTAAAGAATAATGCTCAAATTGCAAAAGTACAATTTCAAATTGGTCTACACTAAAGGCAAGTTGGTTTACCTGGCTGATACTTTATCCAGATCTCCTAGGAACACAATAAAACAGCTTGACGCAGAAACTTTTGACTTTGATGTGATATCAGTGCTTAATTTTTCCATGACTAGACTTGATGAGTTAAGAGATCACACTCAGGCTGATCCAGTTTCACGGAAACTCAATCATTATATTAATGTTGGATAGCCATCAAAGCAATCTAGTTTATCATCTGAGGTACAAGCATATTTTCCTTACAGAGATGAATTGTTGATGGAATGTGGCATTATTTTCAAAGGTCCTACAATTGTTGTTCCTGCTTCCTTACTTTGCATCCTGGTCACCTAGGATCGACATCCACGAAGAGAAGAGCAAGAGAACTGATATTTTGGCCTATATTATCAAAAGACATTGATAGAGTTCTTTATTCTTGTTCAGTAAGCAATAGTGCTAGACTGCATTTGCAAAGAGTACCGCTTCAACTAAACCCAATTTCTGAACTATCTTGGTCTACTGTAGCAACTGATATCTTTGAGTGGAACAATCAACACTACTTAGTTTTTGTAGACTCTCATTCAAATGGGTCTATATTACAACATCAAACTCACAGGAGATCGAACATTGCTGATGAAAATGCTGTGGTCCAGTTTAAGGCATTTTGTTGTTTTTTGTGTGTTCATTAAAGTTGGTTTTCTACCTGGTGAACCCTCCAGTACCTTATTTTTTAGTTATTGTAATATCAAACCCAAATGTTCAAAATATGAAAATAGCAAAGCCATGGAATACCGATTTTTTCCCAAGGAAAAATATCTGTGGGTCGTTTTCGCGGCTTTGCTATTTCCTCCACTGTGGTGCAATCTCAGAGTTGGTATATTTAAGTAGGGGTGTGTGTGTGGGGCACAGCCCCCCCACATTGAGGGGTGTGGGGTGAGAAGCCCCCCACATTAGTTTAAGTTCAAAGTGTATGTGTGTTTTTTTTTTGTAACGGAACAGCGATTTTTTTCCCTGGGGAAAAAAAAATCGCTGTTCTATGTTTTTGTAATTCTTGGGTTTCGAACTAAATGGTTCAATATTACATCATTCGAACTCCTATGAGTTTGACGATGTGATATAGACCCCATTCAAATTGGTTTGAGATTGATCTACTACCAAACTTATCCTCAGTTACTGTCATTACTAAGTTGAAACGTCATTTCTCAGTTTGTGGTAGTCCACACAAACTCAATTCACCAGCCAGTTGTTTCAGAAATTTGCAAAAGAATGGGACTTTGTACATATCACTAGTAGTCATGAATATCCTCAGTACAATGGTTGAGCTGAACGAGCAGTACAGAGACCAAAGCAGTTACTTGATAGGTCAAACTGTGACAACACCGATGTATTCTTGAATTTACTTAATCTCAGAAACACACCACATGATGATATCCTTGGCTCACCTGCTCAAAGACTACTTTCCAGGCAAACTAAAACTACGCTACCTATTTCCTCAAGTTAGTTACAGCCTAAACCCAAGTACAATCAAATCATCAAGGCTCAATTGTTTAAGAAGCATAATAGCCAGAAATTTAGCTATGCCAGATTGAGCAAATTACTTCATCCATTGAGGGAAGGAGAGATGGCACGAATTCAGACAATGATATGTTTTGATCAAATAGGACAGATTACAGGCAACTGCAGAGCTGAGATCTTACTCATTAAATTCTGAAGGAGTGGAGTATAGGAGGAATCGCAAATATCTTCTTCCTGTACCAGATCCATCATCATCATTGCAGTCACAACATGGTATCTGTGATGCAATCTCTAAATCAAAGAATGATTCAGACACTGTTTCCAGACCAGAATATGTTCAAAAGTCTGATTCTATTCCTGAAAGTGATTTGAACATTCCACAGGTCAACTGTTTTGCAGAAACTGTCCCAGTTGCTAATTCTAATTCACAGTTTTATGTCACATGATAAGGACGAGTGTCTAAACCAAGTGTGAAATACACAGCAACGTGGATTTGATTGTACATACCTATATGTTTAACATTGTATAATGCATGTGTATAGATTATCTGCAATTTCTGCATGCCAAACAGCCTCATAACAATTGTATAGTCTATTTCTCAAAGAGGGAGGATGTAGAGCATGGTATAAAGTGTGTGTGCCTATATCTTTAAGAAGCACATGAGTTTGTATGTGCACGTATCCACACATTCACAAACTTAGTGCCATTTTTAAAGAGGAGCTAGGGAGTGAGCATGCATGATCATAGTCATTAATTGTATATAAGTTACTTAGGTGACAGTCTATGGTCAACGATAGTAATGTGTTTGCATATAATAAAGCTGCTTGAACAGAACCCACAAAGATTCATTTATTTATGTCCTAACACGAAAGTGACAGATGCTTTAGAACATTTTTATAAAACTTGAGAAAACACATATATTTTGTGAAAGCATGTCCATTTTATTTAATGTTTTTATCAGTATGGATGACAGATAAAGCCTCCTTTACTTAGTTCCTTGGTGGTTTGAGTTCATTTGTCTTTTTTTTTTTTTTTTTTTTTTTACTCAAATGATTTTTATTTTGATGAAATAACATAATAATTTAATATATTCATAACATTCAATAACTATTTACAGTATTTACATTCATCCTGATAAAAAGGTTTCAGATAAAATCATTTCTAGTTAAATAATAAGTTAATATATAAACTATGATAGTTAGGAAGAGTTTGGTTCCATCTGTAGGGTATCAATCAAATTCAAAACTTTCCTCCACGGACTATTAACCAATGGCTTAGGAAAAATTATTTTCTCCATTAGTATGGATTTCTTCAGTGATGATAGGACTTCCTCCATTGTGGGTGCTACATTAGAGTTCCATTGTCAAAGGAAAAAACTTCAAAGACCAATACACGTAAGGTTCAGTTAAGGCACTTTAATTTACTTGCAGCAAGGAGACAAAAGCATGCAAATACAAGGATTTGTCTAACTACTAACAGGAAGTATGTTCATTCTTATACTGTTTTACAAGACATAGCCTTCTAAGCTGACATAATCAAACACAACTTTTAGCATTGTTCTACAGCAGATGTTGCTTCAGATTTTCTGCTGACATGACTAGATTTATGAGAAACTTTTCAGAAAAACAACCTGGCCTTGGTGACTATTAATCCGTTTACAAGCGTCTATTGTGCAATGTTACATTTCAAGGTACTCTTCTAATACAGATACAAGCAAATGCTGATTGCAGTTCATATTTTCAAGCAGGCTTTGTACTAATTATCTGTAACCTCTACAGCTGTGTATTTTCTCATGGCACAGCGGAACATCTTGTCTAAGTTTAATGCAAGTAGTATTGTTCTATTCATTATTTTCCTAATGCAAGCAGAAATCACCTGCTTCTCAGTAAATTTCCAAGGCACAAGCAAGATTTTAGCTAACAATACAAGGTCAGAAAGCAACTGCAGTTTGTACAGATTTATGCAGTATGAAATAGAATAAATGTGTTAACTCTTTTTCCAGCTCTAAATGCACTAAGCATATTGCTAATACACACATTAATACGTATTTTTCTAACATTTCCCCCCTATTAATACTTTTATTCTACTTTCAAAATAAGCATAAACAGTTTGTTTTCTTCTCCTAACCTCTTCCACTCAGGATTTGTAGTTAAGAGAGTCATTCAGTTTAGACTTATGAAAGCATTTTTAGTCTTTTAACAGTTCTTCAAACTCAGTACTTTGATATAAGGTTTCAGAAAATGAAATGTCTATTAGGTCTTTTCATGCAAGGGATACCACAACAAACACATAATCCCAGTAGGAGCATACCTACACAAATGGCAATCAGGATGTTCATTAGGATGGTATTCCACCACCCAAACCATTTCTGGAAAAAGTCCGTCAGTGGGTTTGGGCCTGGTTTGGTGATGGCCAACGCTTGCTGAATTACCTCAAGATGATTGTCTATCTCGTGTTTATGGTCAGGAATATACAAACAGCATTCTTCTTGGATTAAAGCGCACATACCACCTCTCGCCGCTAGGGTGAAGTCGAGAGCCATGCGGTTTTGGAGCACTACAGTCCTCATAGCATTCAGTTCATCAGTCACCAATTTGAGAGCAGAAAAAGTTGCATTGCTCATTACTTCGAGAAGTTTTGACAGTTTTCTCAGCTCCCAGATCGATTTCACTGCTCCATATGCTGGTAATATGCCTGCCCACGATATAACGCTGTCACTCAAGTCCATGTGTGTCAGTCCTTTGCCTAAAGAGTGATGGTCTTTCCAACATGCATCAATTTGTCCCACTGGATTTACAGGTTTCTTGACGACTTCTCGGACATTTTGAATTTTCCCATGAGGCAAAACTGCAGTGTGTCATATGGCCGGAACCAGGTAACCCAAAAAACAACTGCCGGACCAATTCTCAGGTAACCATTTGTATGCCTTTCTGCCACACACAAAATAACAATCCTCTACTTTAGTAGTAACCATGCTATGAATATACACTCGCACTGCATGAAACATTTTTCTATCAATTGTAGACAGCTGTTTATAAAGAACAGAATTATGTTTTACTTCAGGTGTTTTGTGCATCAATCCAAGAAATGAATCATAGTTTGTATTACAAAAAAGATCTACTTTGTTACCTTTAGTGTAACATCTATAAGGAACAGTCACATTGCAATTGCTCCAACCCACCTGAACAGTATCATTTTTATAGAAATACACAGTTCCCTTTTGTGGAACAGACAAGTGCAATGCTATTTTATCTTGTGCTGTAATGGTTGAGGTATCATAAATCAAATTCTCCCAGGTCTCATTCACCCCTGGGGGGACTGTAGTCGTTAATAACCCCCCTGTATGCTGTCGGCAAAGCTGTGCAAATCCAGCAATTTGAAACATTAAAAGTCTCAGCATACACATATTTAATTGCCTGGTAAGTGTTAAAGTTTGGATGCCAGTTTATGAGTAATGCTTCATATTTATTCAGTTCAGTCTGTGTGGCTGGGAAAAGAAAAGGCCACAACAAAAAGATTATTGTCACGAATACAGTTAACAGGATGATTATGCAATACTTCTGAGGAAAGGGTTGTTCTGCATTCCTGTTTCTTCTGGACTCTATCATTTTTGCTCTTGGCATGTAACAAGATTTTTTTCCAGTTCAATGTTTTTAACTAATTTACAGTGCGTCAGGTGGATCCAAGAGGCACGCTCCACGATTTTGACTGCAGTGGGTGTGGACAAAAGCACTTGATATGGACCTTCCCACTTTGAAGATGCCAAATTTTTCTTTTTGACCACCTTCAGCCAGATCCATGCTCCAGGGGACACTGCTACTTCTGACGGTCTGGTTCATTCTTTATCTGAAACAGAATTTAACTGTAACAAATGTTTAGAATTTAACAAAATACGCATATACTCTGCTAATGTACTGTCAGCTTCCTGGTCTGCAGGCATGAGAGATTTCCACTGAGGTATATAGTAAGCCCTTCCAAAGAGCTTTTCAAAAGGAGTCAATCCTTTTGCATTCGGAACAGTTCTCATGCTCAACAGTGCCAGGGGCAGACAGTACACCCAGTTTCTCTGCGTTTCTGCTACTAATTTTCTTAGCTTGCTCTTTAAAATCCCATTATGCCTCTCTACTAGCCCTGCTGATTGAGGGTGATACGCACAATCATTTTTTAGGGAAATGCAAAAATATTTACTTAACTGCTGTACGGTCTGATTCACGAAGTGTGTGCCATTGTCACTGTAGATCCTTTCCGGAATGCTGAATCTAGGAGATTTCTTTAACAAGAATTTTGGCTACAGTCGTAGCGTCTGGATTTTTAGTCGGAAAGGCTTCCACCCATCTGGAAAACATATCTACAATGACAAGACAAAACTTCTTATTTTCACATTTATTCAGCTCTATGAAATCCATACAGATAGTATGAAACAGATATGGTGATGTAAGGAAACTCCCTTGCTTGGGCTTTAATGCCCCTTGTGCATGATGTTTATTACAGGTGTGGCATAAGGAACAGAATTTTTTAGAATAATTTGTGAATCCATACGTCGTGAACACTTGGTTCACCAGCTGTACCATCCCCCCTGTTGAAACATGGCACTGCCCATGGCTCAACAAAGCTGCATATCTAAACAAATTAGATGACGATATCGGTTTCCCTTCTTTAGAGATGTACAGCCCCTTTTCGAGAATTGCTCCTCGTTTTACCCATCTTTGTTTTTCAGTTTGCGTAGTAAGTGTTTGCATTGTCTTCAACATTTCTAAGCCTAAAATCTTAGAGGGTTGTAATTCCTCATTCAAAAGAAATAATTCTGAAGCTGCCTGCTTTGCAGCTGTCAGCTCTCGCATTACCTTTTGAAATCCTGTCCTGTTGTTTGGTATGAGCTGTGCATTTACAAATAGCTACTTTCTGAGGTAACTGAATAGATTCTAAAAGGTCTAAAATAAACTGTGCATAATTGATTGGTTTGTCAGTAGATGTTATCATTCCTCGATTTTTCCACTGTTGCGCAAAAACATGTACAGTAGAAAAAGCATACTGGCTGTCAGTAAAAATGTTCACACATTTACCCTTTGCTAAGGTACATGCCCATGTCAAGGCAATCAATTCTGCTGCCTGTGCAGATAAACTATGTGGTAAAGATTTTGCTTCTATAATGTCTGTGTCAGAAACTACTGCATATCCTACTAGGTTCTGTCCTGCAGGACCCCTTTTGCATGAGCCATCCACGTAGTATGTCACCTCGGCATCATCCAAGGGAACATCCGTAAGATCTTTTTTAGGCAGTGTCATTTGCTCAATCACCTGCAGGCAGCTGTGTGGTGTGCCATCTGCATGGGTTGGGAGCAAGGTAGAAGGGTTCAAAGTTGTACATCGTTCAATTGTCATATGAGGTTGGCTCAACAATATAGTCATACAGGAAAGATGCCTAGCAGGGGAAAGATATGCTACCTTTTCTTGCAGTAAAATAATCGTGACTGCATGAGGCACTCTCAATGTGAGAGGGTGGAACAACACTACTGAGGCCGAAGCCTGTACTGCCATTGCAGCTGCAACTACTGCTTGTACACAGTGAGGTAAAGACCGCGCCATTGGGTCCAGTTGTGATGAATAATAAGCAATAGGGCGTTGCTTGTCCCCATGCTGCTGTGTTAAAACTGATGTCATATAACCTTGCTTACAATCTACAGTTTGGAAAAAATGTTTATGATAGTTTGGTAATCCCAAAACTAATGAGGACGCTATTAACTGTTTCAGTCTGCAGAAAGCAGATTCTGCTTCTGGTGTCCATTGTAATAAATCCTGTGCTGCCATAGGCTTTTAATAAATCAGGTTAGTCAATGGTGCAGATTCCAAGGCATAGTTTGGAATCCAACTATTACAAAAATTAGTCGTACCCAGGAATGACATCATTTCCTTCTTGGTAGTGGGTTTTGGTGCTTGCAAAATCACTATTTTTCTGTCCTCATCTGATGTCCTACCTTCCTTGGATATTACATATCCTAGGTATTTAACTTGTTTTTTCCAAAGCTGCAGTTTATTTTTGTTTACTTTATGTCCTTCAGTGGCTAAAAATTGTAATAGCACTATGGTATCTTCTTTACAATCTTGCTGGGTGGGGGACGCCAGCAGGATATCATCAACATAAAGCAAAATCTGACTACCTCTCGGTGGGGTAAACCCCGCCAAGTTGCTTGCCATTTCTTGTGAGAATATTGTTGGACTTTCACAAAACCCCTGTGGTAGTTGCGTATATGCATACCTTTTCCTCTGAAATGTGAATGCAAACCAATGCTGGCTGTCAGGGTGTATTGGTATTGAAAAAAAAACATTGCTGATATCTACCACAGAAAAATATTTCTGTTGAGGTTTTAAATCATTCAACAGGGTGTGTGGGTCTGGCACCATAGGTGCCCTTGGTATTACTGCATCATTTACAGCTTGTAAATCTTGGACCATACGCCACTCTCCATTCGCTTTCTTAACAGGAAATAAGGGTGTGTTACATGGTGAATCAGGAGAATTCACCAGCACCCCTTCCTTAAGTAAAGCTGCTATAATATGTTTGATTCCTACCTCTGCATCTTTTCTTAAGGGATACTGTCTCTTCTGTGGTCTAAATGCTGACTTTGGTGTAACAGTAACTGGTCCCGCTGTACGAATAAGTCCTACATCTGATTTTCCTGTCAACCAGAGATTTTCTGGTATATTCTGTAAAACATTCAATTCCTCCTTCAATAGGAGTGCCAATCAGCTGTCCTTGCTAGACTGCAAGTGTACAGTTGGGTGGGTCTGAGTTATCCAATTCAGCTTCTGCACTTGTATTCCTTGTTCTGACAGTTCTAACTCTGTCTGTTTTTTCCCATCTCATAACTTTTTCTCCTAAGTCTACCCATTTTACATTCTTGTCCTTAGTTAAGCTAACATGTGATAATCAATTAGATTTATAGAGTGCAAAGAACTCCTGGGGCAATGAACAGATGGCTACACTGTTCCCTTCGGTGTCCCAGTACAGATTACGTAATACCAATCTGTTTGCATGATTTCAAAACAATTCTTGCTCATATTCCTTATCAGGTCCTGGTGTGTTACAATAATACAGAGAATAGTGAAACAAATGCTGCTTATCAATGTCAAGGGAGGGGAACTTGCTGATGGCTACGTTCATCAACTCTTCGGTCACTGCCCCTGGACCAGTCGTAACCAAGTCCTGGCTGTACCAATAAAACATTTCACCCTCCAGTTGCACTACAAAGGTATCAATTTGTCACTGTGCTTCCATACCCTGCATAGTCAGAACTACTGCTATACCAAATAGCTGCATAAGGTCTCTGCCCAAGAGGTTTACTGGGCATTTTGCAGATACAACAATTTTGCTTTTCTGGTTCAATCCTGAAACAGTATCAGTTATCACAATATTATGGGAGAGGCTCCCGATACAGCTGTCCATTAGCTGCTTTCACTAATATGTAATCAGGTGACTCTGAATTCTCTGGCAGTTTGGAGGGATGTACCAGGGTCCATGATGCCCCTGAGTCACACAAGAATCTGACTTCCCTCCCTTCTACCAGGAGTGTAACTTCTGGTTTTGTGTCTGCTAAATAGAGCTCTAAGCTCAATAAAGCCAAATTCAAAATTTCATTTTCTTCACTATCCGTGACTTTTTGCACTTCCTCTATTTCTCCTGTCACATTCTCTACTCCCTCTATCACATATTCATTTGTCCTTTCTCTGCTATCCCCTTCTAGTGATTCTTGATTATCATATAGTCAGTCCTCACCCTCCTTATCCTCCGTGGTTGCCTTCTTGTTTTTCTTGCAATCCCTTGCCAAGTGTCCTTTCTTACCGCATTTAAAACATTCACCCCTTTTCTTTCGCCCTTCAAAGTCCTCTGATCTTTGATCAGATTGTTTGTTTCCCTGGGCATTTCTCTTGCCCTTTTTCCCAGACTGTACTACGTATACTTCTGCTCCATCTTCTACAGAAAATACTTGGGCTTTCTTTTTCTTTTTGCTATTAAAATGCCTTTCGGCATGTCTAGCATATACAAGCAATGACTGTAACCTGCTTGTACGATGATCTACCATGTGTTTTGTAATAAAGCTGCTTATAGGTGCAATGCTGCCTTTCAGAAATGCATTCTTTAACTGCTGCTCATATGGGGAATCATGTGTCTGATCTTCAGGAACCTGCATTCCACAATGGTTATTAAAACATTCTAATAGTCTGGCATAATATCGGTCAATAGCTTCACCTTCCTGTTGGATGCATTGATTAATGCAAGTCCAGTCTGCCCTAGGCTTCCATTTCTCAGAGATTCGGTCTGTAAGACCTTTCACTCTATTGTCTAACTCTGCGTTGCTTTGTGGGAGGGGCCTGAGCACAATATCACAGGGATTCCAGTCACCACTAATCATGTGCCAATCTGGTCCCACAATTTGTCTGACTTTTTCTACCTCTTCTCCATTTAAATTATAACTCAGCCTCATTCCTTGCAAATCTTCTAAGAACTTTCTAAAATTAACTTTTGGATGGGGAATTCCCTCAGTGGCTTTCCAGATGTCTTCCGGAGTCCAGGGTCTATACACTAAAATAGTTGGGTCCTGACCTTCTTGCCCTGCCTGAGGATTAGGCACTTCTATAAGTGGGCATATTTCTTCTTCACTCATAAATCATGAATTTCTACCCATTTGATATAACTCAATGCCCCCTTTTGAGTTTCCTGCCTGTGTTCGTGATCTGTTCTCAACTGGATCTCTAATAAACGGTTTCGCTTTTGTAGTGTCTCTACTCATAGTGACAGCAGGATATCGCAGGGGTGGACTAACTTGTTCACTTGCCTCATAAGGGAGGTGGAGGGGCTGAAGCTATTACTAAGTTATTGTCCTCTTTATCTAAAAACATTGCTTTTGAATTATTACTCTTTTGTTCCCTTCGGTTTACTTCCTCAATCCACCTGTGTGCCTGAGGAATTCCTAATTGACGTTGCTTTTTTACCCGACCTCTAGAATCGGTTTTAAGCTGTTTGACAAGTTTGACAAGTGAGGATTTTTTTAATTTACCATCAAATTCATACTTATTAACCCATTTTGAGTAATATTTAATATTATCAGCACGCTGTGACTGCATGTATTTTGCATCTTCGGTTAACGGCGGATTTTGGGACCTTTTTGTACAATTATTACCCATTTTGTTCTACCCTTTTAATCATTACGTAACACCTTATTTTTAACGTGGTACCATGGATGTTTTTATAGTCTCTTCAGAATGACTGCCTACCTGCTCTGTTTCCCTGATCTATGACAAGACAGTACTCTTTCTGTCCCTGACTTATAAATAAACTCTCTAACAGAACAAATACAAATCTAGTCCCTGATCTAAAACAGAAAAAAAAGGTAGATTCACCTTACCTGAGCCTTCGTGATTGATCACCTGGTTCGAGTAAACCCGTCCTTCAGTCGCAGATCAGAAAATGGCTGGCCTCTTTTGTATGACAATTCAGTCGGAGGACTTTTCAAATAACAAGAACCGATGTGGTTTCTTCCCCATACGGTTTCAAGCCACCTGGCCTGTCTGATCCAAGGCAAAGTGAAGGTATCCGGCTCGAAGGACCAATCTGTCAAAGGAAAAAACTTCAAAGACCAGTACACGTAAGGTTCAGTTAAGGCACTTTAATTTACTTGCAGCAAGGAGACAAAAGCATGCAAATACATAGATTTGTCTAACTACTAACAGGAAGTACGTTCATTCTTATATTGTTTTACCAGACATGGCCTTCTAAGCTGACGTAATCAAACACAACTTTTAGCATTGTTCTACAGCAGATGTTACTTCAGATTTTCTGCTGACATGACTAGATTTATGAGAAACTTTTCAGAAAAACAACCTGGCCTTGGTGACTATTAATCCGTTTACAAGCGTCTATTGTGCAGTGTTACATTTCAAGGTACTCTTCTAAACACACCTTCATATTAGAAATTCATAATATCCTTAGTTCGTTCCATAATTATCTATATATAATAGGTGGGGATTGGAATGCGGTAATAAATCCTAATTTAGACCGCACCAGTAATTCTTTATCATATAACTTTCAAGCCTCTGTAGCTCTAGAAGAACTTATTTCAGACTTTTACCTTATGGACACTATTGCATTTAGTAATATCTTAACCAAGGACAACTTATACACTTTCTACTCCAACTGCCATAAATCATGGTCACGTCTTGACTTTTTTTTAGTTTCCAACTTTTTTTCTAAATTTAACAACACCTTCACCAGTGAACCTAGATTTTTATCAGATCATGCTAGAATATCCTTTAAAATTATTTTTACACACACTTTTTCCTATTCTAACTGATCCCTTAATAATAATCTATTACATAGCAAGGAGATCCTAAAACAAATTAATAGCACACTTTCTGACCTATATTATAATCTTGATAATTCTCAAATTGCTCCTGATATACAATGGGCAGCCTGTAAAGCAGAGTTAAGAGGATTTCTGATCAGTAAAGCCTCATTCTTTAAAAAACTCAATAAAAAAAAAGAATCGGATCTCCTCCTAACACTAGCATCCCTAGAAAAAAAACAGAGAATACAATCTGACCCAAAGTTGGAGGATTTGATTAAAGAATCACGCAAAGAATTACTGGACTTACACTCTCATAACTACTCTCTTCAGGAACAAAGATTTATTGCAACATATTCTGAATGGGCATAAATTCCTCGAGAACTCTTGCTAGAATACTTAAGAATAATAATGGTGCTGCCAAAATTTCCATTCTCCAGTATAAGGGGAACTCTCACAATCAGATTCTGAAATGATCCAATTATCTGATATTTATAGTAAGAATATACACACTAAGAATGAACACCCCCCCCCAAATAGAAACCTTTCTCAATTCAATTGCAGTTCCCTCTTAATTTAGATCAATCGTCCCTCTTATCTGCCCTGGATATTCAAGAGATTCAAAATGTCATTAGCAATCTCAAAGTTGGCAAATCTCCTGGCCCAGATGGTTTTACCACCAACTTTTTAAAACCTTTAGTTTAAAATTGCCCCTATTCTTCTCAAGATATTCAACTTTATTATAAAAAAGGAATTGCTTGACTTACATTGGAATATCTCAAAAACAATTTTAATTCTAAAAAACAATCAAGATAAAACAGATCCTCACAGCTATAGACCCATCTCGCTTATTAATGTAGATATTAAAATATTTGCTGCTATTCTGGCTAACAGACTTAAACAGATAATGCCACATATAATTTCACAGGATCAAGCTGGATTTATGTCCAACAGACATACATGGGACAATACTCTAACTTTGGACTCTTTAATACACTTTACTAAACGAGACAAAAATCCATATTATGCCTTGACTCTTGATGCCTCAAAAGCATTTGACAGAGTAAATTGGGACTTTCTATTCCTCACCATGTCCCATTTTAATATTCCTAAATCTTTTTCAGATATGATCAGAATTCTTTATACAAATTCTTACACCTCTTTATTCATAAATAAAAAGATCCAATACGATTCTGATTACCAATGGAACAAGGCAAGGCTGTCCGCCTTTCCTTTTTAATATATTTATTGAACCTTTCTTCCTATACATTGTTCAGAATACACACCACACGATCCCCAAAATATTAAACACACAAGTTGCATTGTCGGCTTTTGCTGATGATTTGAATTTATATTTTCACTATCCCAACTCTGACTTACCCAAAATTATAAATGCAATTAATATTTTTTCTTGTGCCTCTAGCCTCCAAATTAATAAGAAAAAATCTCATATCCTCCCAATTAACCCTGACGCTCATAAATCCTTCTTTTTCCCTGAATCTTCCTTCCACATTTCATATAGTATCAAATATCTCGGTATTAATTTTGAACACAACCAAGCCTCTATGCTTCAAAATAATTTACTAAAATCTTGGGCTTTTATTTGCCAAGACTTACAGAGGTGGAAACTTTTGAAATTAGCATTTCTTTCTAAAGTTGCCATTGTGAAAATGAATATTTTACCGAGACTTCTCTATCAATTTAACGCTACGAATATAATGATATCGAATAACCTATTCTCCAAATTTAATAAAAACATAGCAAAACTTCACAGGTTTCCTAAGAAAGTCAGGATCTCTTATTTTAAACTTACTTTCCCCAAAGAGAAAGGAGGAGTGAGTCTTCCAAATTTTCATCTGTATTATACGATCATCTCCTCAAACAGACTATGGTCCATTTCAAACATGAATACTAAATCACACACGCATATTCCTGCCTGGGTGATGATTTGGCATCGACATGTGACCTCCAAAAATCAACCCAAAAGCTATCCCATTTCTTTCCCATATTTCTATATAACTCCAAATTACTCCCTTACTGAAGCACAAAATTAGATTATTCCAAAATTGATTAAGGATATTAATTTGGAAAATACTCTTCCCTCCTACAACCTCTGCATCTTAATCCAAATCTTAAAATCAATAACAATATGATTGATCTCTGAATTCCCCCTTATCACGGACCTTACGGTGTGGGACCTTCTCAAACATAAGTCTCTATCGTTTGCAGAACTACGTGTAATCCTCAAGGTCAATAATAAATACACAGTCATTCTCCAACTACTAGAACTCATATCCTCACAAGTTGTCTGCATTCCATCTTATACACGGAAATAAATAAACTATCCAAATTATTTCTTCACTTTCAAACCCCATAAAAACCATCTCCTCCTCCTACAAGTTACTGAAACCATTACTCTACAATAATAATTGCCTCTTCTCCACCTACTGGGACAATATAAGTTCTCCTATCACAGAGGATCAAAACTACTAGCCATAAAACCACTCTAGAACTTGCCCCTTCAAAAATTATTGTATACCCAATTGATGTTGAATAACAACTGTACTATACACCTGTAATACTCAATAAATTTAATCCTAACAATTCCTCTGCTTGTTCATGTTGCCCCTGTCTAAAAGCAGATCTTCTCCATATTATGTGGCACTGTAACCACTCCTATAAATTATGGTGTTCTCTCAAAGTGCGACTAAAAAAATGGGTTACTACAGTTCCACACTCTCATGGAAACAGCCATATTAAATATTCCACTATTCACGATGCCTAAATTACATTTGCACATTTTAATCACTTTTTGTTCTCTGATCAAACTCTACATCACTAATAATTGGATGGATCGCACAAAAATGTCTTGGCAGGGTTTCAAAGAGATGGCAATTAAACATATATCAGCACAAAAACTTATTACGCTTGGTCTTAGGAAGAAAGTTTATTTCACCAATCTATGGAAATGTCTTTTGGATGTAATTTTATGTGACTAATGTTTTATCTCCACACTTTTTTTGTTATTCTTTTAGATTTGCCCTTTGGACTGGCATTATTTCATGCTTACAGTTTTTCGGCTCTGTCTTTATACATATAAAGTAGCATGGTGTATTTTTTTTTTTTTTGTGTAAATAGTTTGTTTTTGTATGTATGTATTGTTTTTTATTTGGAAAAAAAAAAAAAAAAAAATTATTTGAAAAAAAAAACATTTCAAGGTACTCTTCTAATACAGATACAAGCAAACGCTGATTGCAGTTCATATTTTCAAGCAGGCTTTGTACTAATTATCTGTAACCTCTACAGCTGTGTATTTGCTCATGGTACAGCGGAACATCTTGTCTAAGTTTCATACAAGTAGTATTGTTCTATTCATTATTTTCCTAACGCAAGCAGAAATCACCTAATTCTCAGTACATTTCCAAGGCACAAGCAAGATTTTAGCTAACAATACAAGGTCAGAAAGCAACTGCAGTTTGTACAGATTTATGCAGTATGAAATAGAATAAATGTGTTAACTCTTTTTCCAGCCCTAAATGCACCAAGCATATTGCTAATACACACATTAATACATATTTTTCTAACATCCATCTTTTAGTTATACATTTTCTGGCTATTGCTAACATTGTCCACAACAAATGCAGGTCATCTTTCTTCTTATTATTACTATTAACAACATTCAATTAAAATAAGGACTTTGTCAAAACAAATATATCAGTATAGATAGCTTGAAGTAATTTCTTAATCTCATTCCAATATGGTTTAATATTAGTACAGTCATAGAAAATATGAGACAAGTCAGCATTAGTGGACAGATGACATCTCCAACATATCTTGCTGTTTGAAAGGTTCATTTTTAAGAGTTTCTCAGTTGTCAAAAAGGATCTGTGTAGACATTTCTAATGAAAACTTCCCCAGAATTGTGAGTAAGAAGTTAGTTTAACTGAAAATAAAATGTTTTTTTTATCTTCCATTGATAATGATACTTGAAACCCTTTAGTTAGGTATTACCAGTAAGAATCTTTAGGATACCTAAGCGTGTCATATGTATTAGTTTTAACAAAAACTTCAAAATGACAGAATAAATAAAAGAATCTTTTAGCATTTGTATTTACTTGCCCTCTGAATACATCTTATCATGACAAACTCTCACTAAATAAAAACTTCACGAGAACTGGGTGTTAGCACATAGTGTGTGTGTGTGTGTCAATCCCAAAAGATGTTAACATAGATTTTTAGAAATATTCCATAAGACATATTTGTCTTTAATTAACTCCTAAACATTTGGAATAGCAGATGTTTAAATAACTGACTAAAATCAATAATAATTAACTGGCATCAGTTAGAATGACAAAAATTAGTAAAAACCATTAGGCAAAATTAAGATAGAGATAGCTGTAAATATCTACCATAGAAATAGGGTAATACTGAAATACATAACTTGTTTGTTGTGTTATCACAAGTCATAGATGTTACTGAGCTCTTTCCCTGTCATAAAGTGCTAATATACTAAAAGACATGACTTTATAATAACTGAAAACATGACATCTGAAATATAAATAATATCTAGGATACAATAAGGAAATCAACATATTAAATGCAAATTAATTATAATTCAATCAAAATTATTCATATATATATATATCTGCTAGGATACGGCCAAATGCAAAGCTCAAAGTCTTTAAATAGCCTGAAGCCAAGTCCCTATCCCATGATGCACCTGTGAATTATCTCAGATATAGTTTGCCGCTGCAACAGATCGGAGGTTCTGAATTAGCTTGGGCCAGATAAAAGAATTTTTTTCATTAATATACCTATAAAAGTTTTTCATAGTTAGTATAGTTAGTTAGGTTTGTTTATAAAGCTCTTATAGCTTTTAGAGTGCTGTTCTCTTCCCATTTACTGTGTTTCATATTTTTCTAGTTTGATTCTTTTAAGCCTGGTTAATTGTAGTTCTTTAGGTGTGGTCCGTCTAGCCTTTGGGGGATTTTTTTGTAAGGCTTAGTACAGTAATCCTTGTTACACAGATAAGCTTATTGCTTTTTGTTCTTTTCAGCTTGCTGTACTATTTAGTGACCTTTGGCACATTCTTAGATAGTTGTAGTTTCTAGATTCTGTGTGTTCTGTCTAGCCTTTGTATTTAGATAAGGCTTAATCATTTACTGTCTAAATTTACAGTGTACTAAGCTATCTTTGTTGGCATAGTCTGCTTGTGTGATATCACATTTTGTGTGTGTGTGTGTGTGTGTGTGTGTGTGTGTGTATGTATGTGTTTTAGCCTGTTTTTATTAAAGCTTACCTATTTGTTCTATTGTGTGAAAATTTACTGCTCTTGTTTTTTGCGTAGTAGCAGTAAATATTTCTATTTTTAATATGGCGGATCAAGACAAGCATCCCAAATCTGGGTTCACAAAGTGCCCTAAGTGTGAACAGAAGATGTTAGTTACTGACAGCCATGTCAACTATGTTTATTGTCTAGGGGCTCTGCATTTGCAAGACAATTGTGCCATTTGTCATTCCTTCTCCTCTAGGGTCCTGCAGGAATGAAAGAGGAAACTAATCGATAGATGCTTGTTGAAGCCTTCATTTCATGAAGCTTTGAGTGACCAGGATGGTTCCAGTCAGTCTTTAAAGTCTTCCAAGATTTCGGACTCCAAAAAATCAAAGAAGTCATCAACTTCAGCTCCACTGCCATTGGTGCCGATAGTCTTTTCCTTTTGGAGCCGGTTCCCAGCCTTGGAACTGGTCTCCAAAGCTCCAAAGAGTCCTATTCTCCAGTCGGTACAGCCTTCAGTAAGATCGTCTCTATCATCTATCAGCCTGTCGGATCTGGACTTGGATCATGTGGTACAGAAGCTGTTGTTGGCACCGGCATTAGCCAAAATGTTATCGGCTTCGACCCAAATGGCTTCGGAGCCAAAGACCATTGCACCAATTATTACTATTCCTCCTCCGAGTCATGCTGGTCCTTCAGAGCCAGAGGAGGCAGACCTGATGTCAGTGGAACCCTCGGAGCCGACCCTTGCCACAGTATCTTTGGCTCTGTGTACTCTGACATCCTCGGTGCCAATTGAGGACTCTAGGAGCAGACACTCTCTTGTCGGTTCCAACTTTCGGGGCCTCGGCTCGGATAAGCTTGGCTACTACCTTGGGCTTGGAGCCCTCTGTCCTGGTGCTGGGGGTGTTGACAGTTTCCTCGGATCCGTTGGCTCCCTTGCATCAGAGCAGAGGTGTTTTTGATGCCATGAGGAGAGTCATGTCTCCCAGGACATTCTTGACTTTGGGTCTGCCCTCTTCCTCCCCAAAAGTGCCCGTGTCTGCTTCTGCATCACACATCATCAACAAGCGTAGAGACCCCAGAGCCACAGGAAGCCCCAATGGGTGGCCCCTGCCCTTCCGAGACCTCACCAGAGGCCCCCACTGATGAGGTTCCCAGGAAAAGATTGTGCAAGAGGGAGCACCTAGACTCCCCGCAGGAGTCTTTCACATCGGATAGTGACTTAGATGAGTCAGAAGAGTCCCCATCGTCCCCCTCTGAGGATATCGCATTCACGGAGATACTTGAGATCCTTAGGCAGAGGGGTGACTGGCAGTCCAAAAGCCCTACTGAGGATGAGTCAGTTCTCCTGAAGGCTTTCGGGTCTCAGCCCTCCACCTCTTGGGTTACTCCACCCTTTGATGAGCTAATGCAGCTGGTCTCACAAAGGGTGTGGGAGTCTCCGGATTCTATGTAACTTGTCCCCAGGGGGCTTAATAAATTTATCTCAGCCCAGTTGACAAAACATATTTATCTAAAGGTGTTCCAGCTGATGCCATGGTGAATGCGGCAGCCACCAAGAAGGAAATGTCTGAGACTTTCTTGTCTATCCATCCTCCTAACAGAGACTCCAGGATTATGGCTAGATATGAGAAGTGCATGTTCAGTTCAGTGACCTTTGCTCTCCATTCACTGAACTACTTAACCCATTTTACTAGGTTACAAAGAGATCTCCTTAAGGAGTTGAGAGATACTCTTCAGGGTGGCTTCCTACAAAGTTACTGCCCAGCTTTCTACCCTACATTCTATCGTCAACTCGTCCATGCGCCTCATATCTTATGCAGCTGATGGAATGAGTAGGGCAGCGGGTACAGGAATTACTCTTAGAAGACATTCCTGGATGTGCTTGTGTTCCTTCGTGGAACCTTTCAAGTCTTCCTTTGTGAACACTCCCTTTGATAGCTAGTCTCTTTTCAGGCCTAAAGTGAAGGAAACCTTAACCAGGTGTGAACAGGACAGAAAGACTCTGTCTGCTGTCGGGGTCCATTTTTCCACCCTTACCCAACCATACCCTAAAGGTCAAAGGAGAGGAAAAATGTGGTTCCGAAAAGCCCGAGGAGCCTTTCAGGACACACGTGGTGAAACCCCCTCCAGAGACAGAGGAGGGGGTAATAATAGAAGATGCCGCCCTCATGGCAGAGGGGATCTGCAACACCAGAGTGACAGAGATCACTTCTCTGGGACACCCTACCAGGGCTCCTGAGACGAGGCCTGACTGTCCTGCTCTGGAGGCAGTCAGGGGTCACTTATATTTGTACCTAGATATTTGGCTGAAAATAACAAATGACAACTGGGTACAAAGTATCATTTCCGCCACATCCCCTCCACTGACAAGAAAAATCCCAGACGTTCCACCCAATTACAGGGAACAAGCAATAGTAGAGGTCCAGATGTTGCTAAGAAAAAGAGTCATCCAACCAGTCCCAGCAGAACAGACAGGATCTGGAACTTACTCAAGATTCTTTTTGGTTCCAAAGAAGACGGGGGACTGGAGACCCATATTGGACCTCAGCAGACTGAACCAATACGCAAAGAAAAAGAAGTTTTGGATGGTCATGCTTCAGTCTATACTTCCCTTCTTAGGGAAAGAGAATTGGATGTGCTTGAGAGATCTCAAGGATGCGTACTACCACATAAAAATGGCCAGGCCACCCAGGGATCACCTGCACTTCTGGCTAGGAGCCAATCATTCCCAGTTTTGAGCTCTGCCCTTTAGTCTCACTACAGCCCCCAGAGTGTTCACCAAATACATGGCAGTGGTTACGGCTTACCTGAGGCGTCTAGGATTCCAGGTGTTTCCGTACCTAGACGATTTGCTCCTTACCACCACCACCAAGCATCAACTCATTCAGGCCAGGGAGTCCTCTCTGCCATTCTTCAATCATCTGGATATTACAATCAACTCAGAAAAATCTGCTTTGTCACCATCGCAGCATATTGTTTTTATAGGGGCAGAATTGGACACCACCACCACCACTCTAAGACTTCCAATAGAAAGAGTCTCTCTTCTTCATCAACAGGTCAGCATCCTGATATCAAAGGACAAAGCACCAGCATCAGAAGTTCTGAAAGTATTAGGCATGATGGCAGCATTAGTTCTAGCCATACCACTTGCGTGTATGCACATGCGAATACTTCAATGGCTATTGTTCTCTCAATGGTCTTACCAGGAGCTCCCCATGAATCACTCAATAATGATCACAAATTCCTGCAAGATGGACCTTCAGTGGTGGTTGACCTCATTTTATGTCACGTTAGGATGTCCATTTGTGCTACCCCCTCCAGCAGCCACAGTGACCACAGACGCTTCCCTGATAGGGTGGGGGGGATTTTCAGGGGAAAGACTGCCCAAGGCATATGGACCGATCAAGAGACGCATCCACATATCAATGTCCTGGAGATGAGAGCAGTACTTTTGGCATTGCAGTACTTTCAGGACTCTCTCCCTCTGGGTACAATTGTGATTCAGACAGACAACATGTTGGTGGTCTGGTACTTGAACAAACAAGGAGGAACCAGGTCTTACCCCCTTTGCCAAGAGGCTGTCAGAGTTTCGCAGTGGGCTGTTTCCACCCAGTGCTTTCTGTTGGCAACACACATCCCGGGGAGATCAAATGTGATAGCAGACAAACTGAGCAGGGCAATCTTGTTGCCCCACAAGTGGTCCCTCAAGTAATAAATTGCAGACAGGATTTTCCACAGGTGGAACCAGCCTTGCCGTGACCTTTTAGTCAGTCACATAAACACAAAATGCAGAAGCTACTTTGCCCTCATTCCCCCTCCGGGAGAAGGCCCAAGGGACACACTCATGCACGATTGCCTCCGGGTTTTCCTCTATGCATTTCCACCAATCCTGTTGATACCCAAGGTTCTACAGAAAGCAAAATCCCTGGGAAGGACCATCATTCTTATATCCCCTCATTGGCCTCATCAGATTTGGTTCCCCTTCCTTTGACTTCATCTTTTGGAGGATCCTTGGATCCTGGACCCAGTTCCAGACCTTCTGATACACCCATCGGGGGACCTTCATCCTTACCTACAGTCCCTGAAGCCGACAGCTTGGCTGCTCCAATTCCCATCATAGCCAGGTTCAATAACCTTTCTAATGAGAGAAAACAGATTCTTTTGTCCTCTCACAAATCATCTACCAGAAAGCTATATCTGAGCAAATGGAAGAAATTTTCTATATGGGCCTCAAAAAATAATATGGATCCTTACCAAGCCCCTATGACTTCCATCTTAGAATTCTTGACTATGATTTTCAACAAAGGAGCTGCAGCAGCAACAGTTTGACTTCAATTGGCTGCTATTTCTAATTTTCATCTTGGATTTGAAGGTTTGAATATCATGTCTTACAAGTTATCCAAAGCATTTCTCAAAGGGGCTTTCCATATTAGACCTCCTGTGAAATCTCCCTGTTCGCCATGGAATCTAAATTTCATGCTTTCACGTATAATTCTCCTGCCATTTGAGCAAGCTTCATTTTGTGATCTCAAATTTGTCTTGAAAAAACATCTTTCTGGTAGCTATCACTTCTGCCCGCAGAGTGTCAGAGCTTCAGGCCTTATCCATCAAGCCTCCCTATTTGATATTTCACACTGACAGAGTATCACTTAGAACAAATCTCTCATTCTTGCCCAAAGTTTGCACTGAAACCAATCTCAACCAAGTTATTGATTTGCCAGTTTTCTTCCGCAAGCATTCTAACAATTTATACTATATGCTGCACAAACTAGATGTTCACAGAGAACTCAGATTCTATTTGGATAGAACAAAAAATTTCAGGAAATCAGACCAGCTTTTTGTTTCATTTTCAGACTCCAAGAAAGGGAGACCAGTGGCTAAAACAACTCTGTCTAAATGGTTACTGGATTGTATCACCTTTGCCTATTCTGCTGCCAATATACCTTTGCAATAAAGATTAAAGCTCACTCAACTAGAGCAGTCTATAGATCATCTGCCTTTTCTGCAGACTTCCTATTGATAATATTTGTGCAGCAGCCACTTGGTCAAAACCTCATACCTTTATCACTCATTACAAAGTTGATAAGGCCTCCAGGGACAGGGCCTCCTTTGGATCCATGGTCCTGAGAAATATACTCCTGTTTGCCACCCGAGATTGATGGTGCTTGGGATGCTGCCCATTAGTAAAGAATGAATGGCGAGATTGAACAACTTCACATAAAGAAGTTATGCACTTACTATAATGGTCCATGTGAGTTCATCTTGCCTTCATTCTTATGTCCCTCCCTCCTACCCCCTCCTGGGCTGATAGATGACTGAGATGCTGATTCCATCCTGGTTTCGCAAACCTCTCTTCCCCCTCCTGGGCTGAGAGATGGCTGAGATGCTGATTCTATCCTGTTTACTCAAACCTCTCTTCCTCTTCTTTAGGAATGTAAGAATGACATATGGTGTTAGTGTACGCAGCCAACAGGATCTGAGTTAATTCACAGGTGCATCCTGGGATAGGGACTTGGCCTTGAGCTATTTAAAGACATCAAACTTTGCAATTGGCCGTATCAGAGCCGTGGGATTGGCTCTAAACCCATCAGTAAAGAATGAAGGCGAGATGAACAACTTACATGGAACATTATGGTAAATACATAACTTCTTTTTTTCCTGCCCAGCACACTACACAGTACAGTTTCCTGAACTCACGTTAACTGCATCACAAATTCTGCTTATTTACAATAACAAATGCAAAGTTTAACTGTCAGATACTTTGAAATAGTAAAATAACATTCAATGCCAGTGAGAGAGAAAACAGTACTTTAACATTAAACTCTACAGGAAACATAACTTGCAACCATTTAAAAACCTTGTGCCATAAAACATACACGCATATAACTGTCAGAGAGACCCAGTTTATGTCAAAAACCAGCAGACAGCTTTTTGTTCACACATGTACCAATATATATTCTGAAACAATCAGAAGTTATAAATATTAAAAAAAAGCTAGTTAATATATATTAAATCATAGATATCCCTGTTATCACATGTATCCAAAACAGTTTTGATAAATAATCTAAGAAGTGACTATGCCTGTGTAATAACTCAGAAGAACATTTAGCAGGGCAAAGGGTATATATTATTTAAAATAAAGCATGTCATCTTAAGGTCATAAAAGCAAAGATTGCTTGCTGTTCAATTGTATCACTCAATAAACCAGTAATATTATACTAATATACTAAAATCATAAACAGTTATTTAATTTGTATATGAAAAGAAAAAAGTATAGAAATGAAAAAGCAAAAAGAGACAGAAAAGCAATAAGAAAAATATTGTCATGACATACCTTACTTGAAGATTTAGCAAGTATAAAACAAATTAAAGTCCAGTTGCAGTAGATGCTTTGAGAGATTTAGTGGGAACAGCAATCTTTGACTCAGTTTTTTTGTTTTTTCTTTTTAACATCAGTCCAAGAAAATTTATCAGTAACGCCCTTCAGAGATGCAGATGCCCATTCCATATCTTCAGGTAAGGAAATAATGTTATTGTTTTTAATAAATGCAGTGGCTTCCTCTAGGGCATTAAATGATCTCATTTCATTCTGATATCGAATTTTTGTTCTGGCAGGAAAGACAAGCTGAGTTTTGATGTTATTCTGATTTAAAAGTTTTATTAATCGCCAATCTTTTTTCCTGTGTTCCAAAACCCTGGCAGAATAGTCATTATCAAACCTAATTGGGTTTTGATTAAAATTTAATGGACTTTTCCTCCAGGAAGATTTTAGGACCAACTCTTTCTCCAAATAAGACAGAAACTTTATGACTGTTGGTCTGGGAGGAGGAGAAGAGAATGTTGACACTGGCTTTCCTCAAGCTCTATTAGCCCTGTCAATACCAAAGGACAGAACCTCCTTTAAATCTAAAATCTTTGGAATCCAGGTATTCAGGAAAGAAATATGTTCTCCTTCAGCTCTCTCAGGGATGCCAAAAATCCTTATATTTGACCTTCTCTCTCTCTGTTTTCCAGGTCATCCACTTTGTTGAGAAGCCAAATGTTTTGTTTGATAAGAAGATCTTTCTGGCTTTCTTCTTCCTTCAGTCTTCCATCAAGATCATTCAGGGATGCTTCTAAGTGTGTTATTCTGGATTGATGCTTGTGTATAAGTTCCTCGAGAGAATCTGTTTGTTTCTGACAATTTTCCTTGAGGTTTTGTAAATTCTCCTTAAAATCATACATTTTTAGTGAGAGTTCTTGTAGAGCAGATGTCACAAGCTGCATTTCTTTTTTTAAAGCCATGTCACAATGAGAAGTCTTTAAAGTGCTCATCTCCACAAATTATATATTCTCCTTTAAAATTTGACAGGAAAAAACTTTCCTAAGTTCACCAAAGTTACTAATAATATAGTTTATACTTTCATCTATCAATTCTAAGTATTTGTGCTAAAATAAAATAAATTATTTCCTGTTTTTGTATTAGTTTCATGGAGCTCTGAAAAACTGCTGCTATCAGTTGGCCATCGTGGCTCCATCCCCAAGTTCATTTGTCTTTTACAGTGAGTTTAACCAGATTCAGTTGTATCTGCTATTAAGCAGTGGTGTGTGCTTACATGTATAATTAGTACTGCACCAACTGCTTGCTTTCTTTCTTTAAGACCATCTTGATGAAATTCAGCATGTTTTACTGAAGTTATTAGCTGCCCACTTTGCAGCCAGCATTATATCATTTCCTAGTTCTGTATCAAAGAAGAATACTTAGGGAAATAAGTAGCACCAGTACATAGCCTTGGGGTGGGGGGGTTGCATTACAAGTATTCCTCTGCTGACAATGGCAGGTAATACTTGACTCTGACTTCTTGCACCCTTTTGCTTATCCAGTGCTTTACCCATTTGATTATGCATGAACTGACTTTTAAAGCACTTAATGTGTCATTTTTTTTCTCCAGTGAGGAATAATTTTGAATGCTTTAACTTATTTAAGCCTATAGCACCAGATGTATCCTTCCATTTCCATTACACACCCATAGCTCTTTATGGTGCTCTGATATTCTTTCAGGACAGCTTCTTTAACTAGATGACTTACCAATTAATAATAGGCAGCACGAGGAAGGGTGTAGTGTCCATAATACAATAACATTAATATTGATAATCAAGAATGTCCTGCAGTGGAGATATACATCATTGTTTGTCACTTGTTGTTCATTTTTTCATTCATATTTTCAAAACTGAGAGTGCCACGTATTTTTGAAGGTCATGGCTTAAAATGTTGTGAAGAAAGACCGAAAAATATATCTCCACTGTCCATGTATATTATAATGTACTGGAGATATTGCAGGTTATTTGCTAATATTATGAAGGTATTGAATATTTCCATATGTGCATTAATATTTGCAAAACAAAGTGATATACAAACTATTGCAAGGCATCAAGTTAAACCTAGATGATGTTAAAAAAAATTATTATTGATATTTCCAATACACTGTACAGAATATGGAGAGAAAATCGTGTCACATGACTGGAGGATACACATTCGGGTGCCAATTTACAGTGGGGAAATTCACAGCTTTGGGCAGTCTGGAAGAATTAAATTCCTGTGACACTGCATGAATGTGCTAGAGCGGGTGATAGATAAATGAACATGAGGTATAGCAGAAGGTAAGATGGGAGATAGGTTCAGAGGTTCATAGGAGGTTACTAGGCTAATCGTTATAGGGCCTTTACAAGCCTAGCCATGTAAAAACATGTGCACCTTAATTGACCACAGTTAGATGGCCATTGTTAGAAGAGTGATTCTATGATCACCATTGTCTACCCCTGTTCATGAGGGACATAGGTGCCACCGCATGGATAAAAATTTACAGTCACCCATCCAGTTGTCAAGGTTGCACTTAAATAGGGTCATTGAGGAGCTCTGCTTCACTTGAAGTGGGAGCTTATTCCAGGAGTGACAATCTCTAAGAGATTTATCTGTCTCTCCAACATGTTCTGTCAATGTCGTAGGCTGGGTTGTGATCCCTGGCGTGAGTGACTCTTGTCTCATTTTGATCTATGGATGTGCAGCATTTACATTAGGGCAGAGTCAGTGACTGCACTGTATTCCAGGCACAGGTTACCTCTCGGAAGCTTGTATGATACAGAGTACAGTGACAGGGCTTTCAGTCTGTTCATGTAAGTCACATTTTGGAGGCGCTGGATTCTCTTGGTTAGAAACCTCTTTGGTCTCTTCAGTTGCTGCAGGTGTCTGGTGAGATACATACAATAGGGAGCATTGTACTCAATTAGTGGTCTGACAAGGGTCAGGTACAGTGGAGCTATAACCTCCTTAGTCTTGGATGTGATGCCCTTATTTATAAGATGTGCAAAGTAGAAGGCTTTCCTTAGCACTATGAAAACATGGTTATTGAAGTTTAGATTGCTATCAACCTGTGTTCCCAAGTCTTGCGCCACTGGGTTTGAGCTTATAGGGGTACTATTTGTATCATAATTAGCAGGGGCTACTTCTTTGCCAATGGGAATAATGAAGAATTTTTTATGCATCTAGTTTTATTCCGTGACTTTGGCACCAGTCATTTGTCTATGTCAGCCCCTTTTGTAATATGTTTACATCATTGGTGGACTCAATGATTGCACCCAGTTTGCAGTCATCTGCAAACATGGTAAGTCACAGGTCATCTACTTTTGCCTGGACCTCAGAGAAATAGATTCCAAATGGTAGAGGGCCCAGAACAGATCCTTGTGGTACCTCACTAGTAACTGGACTACTGGTGGAGGTGGACTCCCAAACTTTGACAGTGTTAGTTTTGTCAATGAGCCAGTTGGCTACCCATCTAGTTGTGTATGGGTTAATCTCCAGCTGGGAGAGTTTCTCAATGATCCCTGATTGGACAATTGTGTCAAAAGCCTTGGATTAATCAAGATACGTGCTATGTACTGCTTTGCCCTCATCCATCTCAAAGAAGTCCACCAAATTTAATAAGCAAGATCTACCCTTGACATAACCAAACTGGGTCAGGTCAAGAGTTTGAAGGTCGCCTGTGTTCTTGCTGATAAGGTCCATGAAGATTCTTTCCATGGTTTTGCAGATAAGGCTGGTTAGGCTTATGCATCGATAGTTTCCTGAGCTGGTTGATGGACCCCCTTTGTGCAAGGGGATTACTGTTGCTGTTTTCTACTCAGCTCAGGCTATGGTTAAAGAGACTGTCAAGTGTTTCTGTTAGGTCTTGTGTTTAGATTGTTTAGTAAGCAAACTGGGAAGTTATCTGGTCCCATAGAGGCTGTATTTTTGGCCTTGGAGAGTGCTTGTATAACCTATTCTTTAGAGATACTTGGTAGGGGACTGGTGTTAGGAATGCTTTGGGGTACGGCTGGTGGGAATGGGGTTGAAGTTATTGCCAAGTCAAGTCAGCTAGCAGGTTGGAAATTTCCTCAGGTTCTGTGTGAGTGGTACTATCCACTATAATTTCAGCACACAGCTGGGCATTCCATCGTCGGTTTCGGATGTAGCCAAAGAATGCCTCGTGGTTGTTTTTAGCTAGGGATGCTAATTTAGTCTTGTAACTAGCCTTAGAGGACTTTACAAGATATCTGAGTTGCTTGTTCAAGCTGTGGAGGGTATTCTTCTTCTGCTGAGTAAGTTCCCTTTTGTTGTTAGATATCAGTTTCTTTCTTTTCTTATATAATTTATTTGTACTTACAGTCCACCAGGATGACTTGTTGAATTTGTTTAAGTGGCTATATAGGGCATTTGTGTACTCTTCTGCATAGGAGTCATTGTTGGCTGTGTTAGCAGGGGCTTTGAAGCATTTTATATCATCACTTAGTAGGCTAGAGTTTGCTTTGGAGAAATGTTTTAGTTTTTTTTTTGCTCCTGTGGGGGTGTTAGGTCTGATCTTTACTTCAAACAAGACTGATTTATGGTATGACCTTTTCTAGGGAGGGAAACACACAGGGGGTAGTGCAGTGCCCCCCCCCCCATTGGTGAGCACTAGGTCTAGGACATTTGAGCCTCTTGTGGGGGTGCAGACCAACTGTTCCAGGACATTTGAATTAACAAAATCTAAGAACCTCAGAGTGATAGTGTTTGTGCTGGTATAAGTCACCTGGTTGATGGAAGGATAGTTGAAATCTCCAATGACCAAGGTGTTTGGCTGTATACTGAGTGACACTAGCAAGTCCAGGTAGGTGGTGAGCTTCTTCTGGTTCATGGTGGGGAACCTGTAGCTAGTGATGATGTGGTAGGGTACTTTGCCTATAGTTATTTGGACCTGAAGTAGCTCAAGAGAGTTGTACTGTTTTACTAGTCTTGAGGTGCATTTGGATTTAATGAAGATGGTTACAACTCCACCTTTGGTTCTTTCATGCTTGTTTTGAGATCTGAATGTGTAAAAGGCATTATAGCTTTGTACAGCTGGAGTGCTGTCTGTGGCCTTGAACCCACTCTCAGTGACTGCACAGACGTTAGCTTCTTCCGAGGTGAGGAGTGCTTCCAGGGAGTGCAGTTTACTGGTTAGGGTCCTAGCATTAAGCAGCATGACCTTGTGTTTGTCTGTAGTGGATTTCTTTATGTCAGAATTTTTGTTGGTTTGACATTGCCCAAGAAAGGCACTATTGGGGAGGCAAGCATATTTGCCAGTATCAAAAAGCCTTGAAGAGACAGGTGAATGCCATCTCTTGCAAACTAGCATGGTCTGTCAACCACATCTTCCCAGGCTGTCAGTTACTGGATCCTCCTGGAGGGGTCTATATTAGAACATCGAAGTTTCAGAGCTTCGAATGTTCTAATATTGACCCCTATTCAGCAAAAGCTGAAAACATCGACAATTCAGAACAGCAAATTTTTTCCTAGGGAAAAAAATTGCTGTTCCAAAACACATACACACAACACAAGCACACCAAACAAACAGCAATCCACACACATATACCTAAAATCTTACATTTAGCCCTACACTAAACTGTACATACACCACTATCTACCCACTTACCTTAACCCAAACCCTAACCCTAAGGTCTGTCACTATCGTACACACACCTCACCCGCGCCCTAACCCTAACTCACTTACCCCACCCTAACTCTCACGTCCACACATTCGCACACTTACCTGACCCATGCCCTAACCCTAACTCACCTAATCTGCCCTAACTCTCACATCCACACAATTGCACACTTACCTGAACCCGACCCATAACTTTCCACCACAGTGCTGAAAATAGCGAAGCAACAGGAACCGACAACCAAATTCTTTCCCTAGGAAAGAATTCGATTTTCTGTAACTTCGCTAGTTTCAGCTTTTTCTGAATAGGGGTCGATATTAGAACATTTGAAGTTCTGAAACTTCAATGTTTTAATATAGACCCCCCTGGAGTGACACCAGAAGCTAAGCCAATTATTGAAATCAGTCATTTTTTGTCTGTATTGTGGCATCATCCTAGGTAAAGGTAGAATGCTGCTTAGGGCTAGGGACATACAGTACTTGCCAGGGACATACAGTCTGAGAGTTCAGTCATGTCTCTCTTTATATAGTCCAGAGAGGTACATCTCAAGTCATTCACTAAAAACATTTACTATGACAGTCATAATGGTAATTGTTGCTGAGTGACTTGAGTTTGTGTGTGATTTAATGGATCCTGGCACCACAGGCAGCTGACCATTATCTTCTCCTTATCCAGCCTGGTAAAGGGGACATCTGTGCATCTCACTATTGAGTCAGCTATGAGTAGGACATTAGGTATTGAGATGCTTTGCCTTAGGGACTTAATTGTTGAAACACTGATTTGTGTGTTATGTATAGTGGTAGCTTCTGTTCCTGTACCAGTATGCGTAGGTTGTTTGCGCTTGAAATGTCTCTGGCCTTTTGGTAGGCTCTTAGTGAATACCTCCATGTATGTGGGTTTATATGTCTTGACCTTATCTTGTGTGAGTGGAGAGGTATGTGTGCTAGCAACCTCTTAGATGTCTTACTTATTTTATGTGACATGACTGATTCTAGTTTCATGGTATAGTTACATCTCTCACATACTGTATCTATTTTCTTTAGGAGCAAATAGTTGCCAGTATATGTGAGGTAATTGCTACATTGCCTTAGGATGCCCACCTCAATCAGGCTGGCTGGAGAAATTTTGGGAAACTGACTGTCCATAGTAGCAGGTAATTCTTAAATACTAATTTCTGAGAGGGCAAATTAGATCAGCTATTGCTGTGGGATTAACAAGGAAACTTATTCTATAGAAGATCAGTGATGGAAAATGGGGAAACACTGCCTGATGCTCAGCTGAGATTTATGCAGTGCAGAAGTGCACAGATGCATTGCCCACAGAATAACAAAAAACCTAGGAGGGTTTCACTGACTGATATCTAGGGAAAAAATAGTTTCTAGGTGTTTGCTTCTATACAAGGCATCACTAACCCCCATTGTTTGGTGCTCAGCTATATGCAAATGTGAGGCTTATATACAGTTGCAATTAAATAGTTTTAAATTAGTCTGGTAATAGAAAATCAAACAACGATCCTTCCTCCAGCAATCCCCAGCTCATACAAGGCTATATCCACACTTTTCTGCCACAATTATGCATGGGAGCCCTTCTTAATGTAAGATGGCTGTATTTCAGCTCAAGTGTGTGAAAAGCAGGTTAGATTCAGCAAGACTGGAGCTAGTCTATGCTAATTAAACAATATTTCAGTGGAAAACAATATAGGTATAAGCAGACACAAGCAATAAAAGTAAAAAAGCACAAATTAATGCAGTAAATCAGGAAAATACAGATGAAAAAGGATTGTGCTATCCCAAACAGAACCAAGACGCTATCCTCCAACAAAAGAAAGCCAATCTGATGGTCTCCTGCCATAAACAAACTGTACAACAGAAGGAAGAAACTGTTGCAAAAAAGAGTAAAATCTCATGAGTAGAGGAGCTCCCTGGTCAGCCTCACTAAGGATCTGAGGTCTCTTATAAGATCCTCCAAAGCTAGCTATGAAAACAAATTCACCACCTATTCTAAGGACAACCACAAAGCATTCTATAGCTATGTCAAGAATCTCAATGGCAACACCCAGATCTGCTCTGAGTTATGCCACAACAGCACAAGAATTACAGTACCAACTGATATTGCCAACATCCTGGCAGATAGGTTCAGTGTTAACTTTACCCCCTCTCACCCCCTAAAGGGCCAATATCTATACAGGAAGAATGCAGAGTCCCTGTAATCACAACTATGCAGGTAAAAGCTGCACTCTCTAATGCCAAAAACACAGCATCCATGGGACCGGACAACATCCCAGGCTGTGTTTTACATGAACTTCAGAATGAACTGGCTCCCCACCTAAGTACCATGTTCAATCATAGTCTCACATCAGACTTTGTGCCATATATACATATCATCATGGAACTCATAAACAAAGACATTGGTAACCTCCAAACTCTGGATCCCACCCTGTTCAAGTTTGTGAAAGGCAGATCATGTCTCCTGAACCTGATTGACTTCTTTGAGGCATTCAGCAAAGCTGTAGACGAGGGTAAGGTGGTTCAGACAGCCTATCTTGACCTCGCCAAGGCTTTCAACACCATCCCCCATTCTGGAATTATAGCTAAACTCACTAAACTAGGTATAAATCCCTACATCACAAGATGGGTTGCCAATTGGCTCACTGACAGAACTCACACTGTAAAAGTTGCAGACTCCAAATCTGACTTCAAAGCAGTGGGAAGTGGAGTACCACAGGGTTCAGTCCTGGGACCTCTCCTGTTTGGTATCTACTTCTCTGAAGTACAGGCTAACACAGAAGGCCTCTGGCTAATGAAGTTCACAGATTACTGCAAACCAGGAGCCATAGTTGAGTCCTCAAATGATGTGGACATCCTACAGAAGGGCCTCACTAATACAGATGCCTGGTGTCAGAGCCATGGCCTCCAGCTCAATGCCAAAAAGTGCATTGTCATCCCCTTTGGTAAAAACTCTGTACCCATGATCTACCACATACACAGCAGTCTACTTAACACCGAATGTGTCATAAGAGACCTTGGGACCCAAGTAGACAGTAGTCTCTCCTTTGATAATCACATCACCACAATAGTCAGGAAGTCCTTCTACATGGCACACCTCATCACAAAAGAGTTCTCATCCAGGAGAAAAGAGGTCATTGTTACCCTCCACTCGACACTCATTAGACCCATTATAGAGTACAATGCTCCTTTTGGAATGTACCTCACAAGACATCTGCAGCAGCTGGAAAGGCCACAGAAGTATCTCACATAGAGGATTACTGGCCTCAAACAGATGCCCTACACTGACCGTCTCAAAAAACTCCAGCTTTACTTTATAGCATATCGCCTACTCTGAGGTAATCTCTGCCTAACATATAAAGTTATGTCAAATCCAGAGCTGTTGGACATGCTACACCTAAAGAAATCCCAATCCCTCTGATCTACATGCTCTGAGGACCTAAATCTTGCCACTACAATAAACTGGACATGCTGGAGAGATAGATTCCTGTACCAGAGACTTTCCATACTCTGGAATCAAGCTACTCATTTATATCAAGCAAAGTTCTTCATTAGCACTCTTCAAGAAAATTCTGAATGAGTGGATGGGAAATAGGAAATGCACCCTGGAGATCACTTTTGTAGCTCTACTCAACAGTGGCACAGGAAAATAACTTTCTTGGGTGGCGTAATCCATGGAACATTGTTGGCTAGGGTTACTTAGGTCAGTGGGCCAATAGCCTAGTACCTACCTATGAACCTATAAAAAGTGCAGACCAAACTCAAAAAAAGCTTAATTTCGTGTTCTTAGCTTTGGATGGCTTGGATTCAAGCAAAGACTCTCTAGACCTCTGGCAAAGGACACCAAACACAGAGCTGCTCCAGTTAATTGAGCTTAAACTAGAGCAAAGGCACTTAGAATAACAAGCACAATAAGCTTTTAACCAACAATTCCCAGTTCAGAAGGGCAGAGACTACCCTCTCCTCCAACAAGAGTGTAGAGCACAAACCTTCTTAATATAAAATAACTGGTCTGAAGCCCAAGTGCTTAAACTAGAACAAAGACATTTTTAGAATAACAGACACAATAAGCCTTCAACCAGCAATTCCAAACTTAGAAGGATGTAAGCTACCTCTCCTACCACAAGAGTGTAGATCACAAATCTTCCTTATGTAAGATAACTAGTTTGAAGCCCAAGTGCTTAAATCAAAACTAAGGCTTAGAATAACAGTTACAACTGAATCAGGCTACTATTTAACAAACATTAATAAATGCAACTGAACACATTTAAGAACAAGCAGCAAAAAGAAAAATAAAGTAATAAAGTAGGAAGAAGCACATATACAATAAAAGCAGATGAATAAAGTGCATTTTAGTATGTGGGAAGGGAGGAAACAGAAGATAATTCAAGTTTAAGAGAGTAAGGGAGATGGACAGTTTGGATTAATATCAAGATGCAGTATAACCGATTTGTTGTTAGCAATGAATCAGATAGATGAGAGGAAGCTAGAGATGAGAAAAGTCTAACTGTCTTTACTGGATTTGGAGAAAGCAAATGAAAAGGACACACAAAACCTGAGTTGCAGTCCTGTGATGTCTCAAACTCAAGGAAACATTGTAGAATTAGTAAGGTCTATGTAAAAGGACTCAGAGTACATGTACAAACAATGCTTGGATACACGGTGGGGTTCCCATAGGGGTGCATCAGGGTGAAACTCTGCTGTTTTTATTGGTTATGGACTATATTAGCCAGCAGGCTGGATGCCGTAGATCAACAAATATGATGCATACATATGATGAGGCCTTGTAAGCAGACTACTGGGAACATCAGCAAATGATAGAGGAATGGAATGCAAAACTAAGGGTACACAGAATGAAAATGAGTACAGACAAGGGAATTCTAATTGTAGCAAATGGGGAAAATCAGAAGAAGGTGAAAATTGAAATAGAAGGGAAAATAATGGAACAGGTTAATAATATCAAGTAGATGGGAGGGGTGGTTAAGGAGAAGGGAAGTCTAAGTGAAAAGGTCAGCACTAGAATCAGAGGGACTACAGCCAACTGGCACAAAGCATTAGAAAGAGTGCATGACAGAAGAATACCAAACACTCTGAAAAGCAAGGTATAACCATGGTATGCTTACTACTTCTTTATGGTATAGAAATCTGGGCAGAAAAGGCAGAGCATCTGAGAACGCCAGAGGTGATGGTGTTGTAATGCTTAAAGCCTACTATAGCACTCAGCGACATAAATTTTAACACCAGTCTAAGTGGGACATAAAGTGCGGATTAGCATTTTTCCCCAATTAGTGAACATTTTTCTTAGAGCATTAACTTTAACCAGCTGTTGCTAAATTAGTTTTCACTGCACTGATGCCATTGAAAGTTAAAGATAATCTTTAACCCCAGTGACATTGACTCAGTAAAAATGTGAAATGCGTCCATAGGCTTTAATGGACACATTTTACACAGGCACAGAAATGTGCTCATTAAAGTCTGTGGAAGAACCCTTAGTTGATATCACCAAGAGAAATCCTACATTTAATTGAGCCATGGATTGAATAAAAAGTTAATGAAGCCTTTTATTAAAAACACAGCTCAGATAAATATGAAGTTATTACACCAACTTGCATCATGACAGTTAATTTATCATCTGCCATGATGCACTTGTAAAGTATGACAATCATACCTCCCAACCTCTTAGAGGAAGAAATCTGGGCAAAGTCATAAATAAAATTGGGACAAAGGCCCAAAAGTAGGGACAATATTTAAATATTACTCTTGCAAACATAAAGTTGATAGAATAACAGGTTTTGAATAAGCATGAATTTTCTGAAGTGCATGAAGTCTGAAACTCAAATGTCTGTCATTATTTTCTAACTTTAGTCTTTAATGATTTGCCACAAATTTGCCAGAAAACCACAATTTTATAAAAAATTGACCAAATATATGAGGCAAAGATCTGGACATACTGAGCAAATCTGTACAGCTGAGAGGTATGACAATACACTTTAAGATGGTGGTAGATGTACACTGTGTAAGCAAAGCAGCTCTAATTTCAGAAAAGGTCAAAGAAAACAGATTATGGTGGTCTAGGCATATATACAGGAAAGCAGAAGGCAATTTGGTGAAGACTTGGGAGAGATAGGAAGAAAGCAAGAAGAAATTACAATATCCAGCAAAGAGATGGATGGATTGTATGAGAGAAGACCTACAACAGTCTGACATGACAGTAGATGAAGGTGGGAAAGTAGAATTAAATTGAGAAAGGCAGCAAAAGTTGATATGATACACTGACCACAAGTATAAAAATGGGAAAGAGGGCTCCTGATGATTATGATGTTCACTGTAAATGTACATCCTGATAGATATTTAATGTTATTTCCATTAAATGTACAGATAAGTATATATTTTACATTTCTGTAAATATATATATATATCCACAAACAAAATATCCAAAACAAATTTCTTGCTGTTATTTGAAGACTCAAGACTGACTGAGGGAAAGTGATCTAAAACTGCACTTCCAGGCTGTACAGCTTCCAAAATATGAAAAGTTTTTTTGTGAAATTTAGAAAAATTATAGTTAACTATCCTGATTGTAGCCTTTTAAGAGCCTTTATTGTTCACATTGGTTTGACCCATACTTTTTTAACTTGATTTTTCAGTAATAACTCAGGAATGTGAGGACATGTGTAGGCTACAAGAGGTATGACATTCCACATGTCAGAGGTATTAATGAGTTAACAAGATCATGATAGTCCTTCATCACGTCCAATTGTTACTTATGCACAATATTCCCCTTAACAAATTTATTTAATTTCATATCTATGAAAAGTAAGTCCCTTTTGACATTTTGGATATCTTCTGCTACAACTGTCTCCATGAGTTTACATGGGAAATGCATAATTTTAGGTAAGTTTTAGTATGACCCTGTGCAAGATTTTACACTGACTACTCATCAAGTTGATGGGTCTAAATTTGTTACGGTTTGATGTGACCTCCTCTTTGTGAATTGATGCCTTACAGCATGTTCCCTTAAAGACTGTGACATACCTACCTGCTAACATTTTGTTTAAAATGGCTGAGAGGAGTTTCAATAGTTTTTTTTGATACTATGTAGGAAACCATTAGGTATATTGTCTTCCTCAATGGAACTTAAGTTTTTAGTTTTATATTTGGCAGTAGTAATCAAATCTGTATTTGTCTAAAGGATGTCTTCCATTGTCTACAGCAGTATGGCACATGTTGTTGCTTATTGCAAAGTCTCCACAAAATATTTTGTTGACCAGTAATGTTAAATTGTTGATGTTTCCTTTCACTTTTCTAGTGTAATTAAGGAATACCTTGTTGCTACTTTCAACATTCAAGGGCAAATTGAGTTTATAATTAGAGCTGGGATTCTTGATTACATAAGTAAAAAGTGTTTGTTCTTTATTTAATATAGACTTGTTTCTACGAATAACATAATTTCCAAAATCTAACTAGTGCATCTTTGTGTTACATAGCCTATTCATTTTGTGATCCCACCAAGGGAATTTTGTAGAGTTTACCTGCATATTTAAATCTTATTGGTGTGCACTCATGAATCCAAAAATGAATAATGCCAAAGATATAATTCATTGTATCATGAGTAAAACTGGTTGGGATGAAATAGTCAATCTGAGGGCACGTTAGTTATGGCTAAACGTTTCAGATACAGTAAAGATGAAGCTTGCTGCAGTACTAATTTTCTAATGATTGAACTTTACCACCAGCATTAGAATATTCAGAGTAATGGGGGTCTGGAGTAGAGGAAGGAACTAATTCTCTAAAACTATGCAACATCATTTTTGATTCCAGAATGTACTAACATGAATTCATTTGTGTTACTGTGTGAGGATATCAGTGTTTTCCAGATTATATCATTTATTGCATCATAATTTGCACTGGTAAAATGTAAGAAAGACGATTTTAATTAATAAGATTTTTTTTATTCTTAGTTTAAAGATGGTAATATAATGATTTTGTAAATATACATTTATTAGAATGATTTTTTTCCTTTTGAAGGGTTTTATAGATAGACATATCAATTAACTATTTCTTGTCCCATACCACTCTACATAGTTTTCACTGCTACAGTAGTACAATTTCACTATAATGATTTTTACAGGTATCAGGGGGTGGTACCAACAGTAAAGCATTACATGCACCGTATTGGGGCAGAACTTTTCTTGTGATATCAGTCTCAGAGTAGAAAGCTGGTGGAGCACAATTGAGCAGACATACACAAGAATGAGTAATGTGCACAAAGCAGATTAGGAATATCTTTGCTTCATTTTATGAAAGTCTTTCTGCCTTCCCCACTGTCACCATGGAAAATGGATAACCGCTACTTTTATCTACGAGCTACATCACTCGAACTGCTGTCCTTCATTAATAAGAATACTACATATTAAAACCTTGGACGAAGTCTTCTGTCTTCACCTCCATCCTCCTCATTGCTTAATACCACAGTGATCCTTCACCTGCACCAGTCATTCACTTTTTTCACTTGGCCATAGGACATGGAACAGTCATTCCAGTCCTTATTTATGAGTAGCCTACATTGTATGTCTTCTTAACAAGGTTAAAATCCTTTCTCTCCCTTGATTCGCACTATATCAGCATTATTCACATTTTCTTAATTCTGCTGTGGTCTTAGGCATATCCCTGCTTGTATCATTAATGGTAATTGTGGCTTCTTATTAGTATGTGTTGCAACTGCAGCTGTCAGTGTAAAATACTTTAATCAATTTTACTAGCTGTTTTTCATTTTCTTCATTGTAATTGGACATGTTTAAAAGAGATTATTTGGTTCAGTCGAATTAATGGTAATTGTGAATTCTTATTTGTCTTCATCAAAACTGCAAATCTCTCTTCTAGTATTATATTGGGATTTAATGTCTAGGCTTGTAAAGACCCTTGGATCAATAGTCTCTAGAAACATCCTATGAACCTAGGGACCTGAAATACTTTAGTCAAGGTTACTAGGTTACTATCTGTTCTTTATTTTCTTCATTGTGATGGGTCATGACTAAAAAAATATTGTTTGGTTCAGTTGAGTTATATGCAATTTAAAAAAGAAAGAAAAAAACTTTCTGTTTTAGTACTTGAATATTATAACTATCAGCAATGGCCAGACTGTGTAAAATATGCCCACTACATGGATCATTATGTAATTTGCACTAAGTCAGCCATCATAGCTCTCAACTGTCCACATTTTTACCTCATATTTTGGTCAGTTACTAATAAAAAACATGGTTTTCTTGCAAACCATTGAGGATTGAAGACACTAAATAATGCCAGACATTTGAGTTACACACTTCACATCATTTGGAAAATCCATGGTAATGCAAAACCTATAATTTTATCAACTTTCTAAGTTTATAAGATCTATATTTAAAAATTGTCCCTATTTTGGGGCCTTTGCCCCCCCCCCCCATTAATTTTGGCTTTATCCAAATTTCTTGCACTAAGAGGTTGAGAACTGTATCAGCCATATGTTTGCATACAGGCACTGTGGAAATGAACAAACATATACTGCTGTGCTCACTCTATAAACTTCCTAGGAAGCTTTGTTTTTACAAAGAATGCTCACCACTGAACTATTATGCCCATTTATATACCCTAGCATGGCTGCATGACAGAAATTCAGTTCAATGTCGACTGACATTGAAAAGCACAATATCAAAACAGTGATTACTCTATGAAACAGTGAAACTATAAATTTAGGCTGGGATTCAATAATACCAAATCTCCGTGTCAGAATAGTGTAGCAGCTTCTGCATGGAATATGGCTGCCAAATGATCCAGTAAACAAGGCTGGGGCTGTGCATGAGCCTGCCAGCACTATTCTGACATGGATAACACTGAATAACGCTAATTACCTCATTTGCTGGTGAAAACCATGCAAATGAGGTGAATTAGCAATTCAGTAAGGAGACAGGCATCCATGTCAGAGCAGTGTCTGCTGCAGAAATGTATTCGGTTACTAACCGTGTACATTTCTAAAAAATCAAAATGGGGGAATGACAGATCAAAGTAAAGCATATATTATAATCATTATGCATGCCAATAGCCAAAAATATGGCCATTGGCATGCACAACCATTGCAAAATTATAAAAATCAAAGTTTTTTTTGTCCAATTTTGGCCAATTATGCTATAAAGACTAAAGATATAAATAATGCCCTTTATAGGCACACAGTGAAATGTAAATTACATAAAAAATTTTTGTTTCTCGATTTTTAGAACATGTTAAAAGTAATTTAAGGGGAGGTAACATGAAAAATAAGGTGGAAAGAAAGGAAACTCTGTGGCAATTAAAGCTGGGAGCAGATGTTTCCCCAGGCCTAAATGATATGATAAATATTAAATGTTTTTTAGTCAACAACAAATTGAAAGTATGAAATATGTTGATATTCATATTAAAGTTATAGATTTTATTGTTTTTAAATGTTTTAACTAATTAGATTAATTAATTAATTAATCACATAATTGATTTGTAATTGGTTGTTAATGAATGCAGAAGTATATATACTTGTGTTTTTGTAGATATTTTTATTCTGAAGAAGTCTTCGGACGAAAACGTTGAATAAACTATTTGTTATTTCTTTGGCTCGTTTTTCTGGAGCACCAGTGTTGTTTGTTGCCTTGACATATCTGGTTGAGCTCTCCAGCCACATGTGCACACATGTTCATAGTATGTGCCATGCTACACAATATGATCCTGTAGAAACAGTTGAGGCAGGAACAGCACAGAGAAAGCCCTCATAGCCAAGGTCCCCACAGTCACAGAGGGACTCGCAGGAGGAACCCCCTGAGCCTGCTCCTGTAGGCATAAAGAGGCATCCCCAGTATGCCCTGGCCTTGACAAAGAGGCAATGCATAGCACACACACTGACACTGTAGGGACTCAGGAACTGACACATCTCTCGGACTCACACACACACACAGTAAAATGAATGCCACACACATCACACTACCTGTACCTGACCATGTATAGGTAGTGTTTTGCGTGCATCTGACATAGGCAGTCCTCAAGCATTGTCCTCACAACTGCCACAGGCACAAGGTAAGTCAGTCTTCTTAACAATAAATGAATGGAGTATTATGTTCTTGTAGCATATCTATGGTATCGCTGCATGCATGCAAGGGAATAGGGTGGCCTACTGGGATAGTAGCAGACAACTGACAGCTATGTAGGACACCAGGATATGTTTGCCCAATACTGGCTTCCCCACACTATGCAGTCATACCCAAGGTGACAAATCCCACTGCAGTCTATGTGGGGGGCCAACTAACTGGGAGGTCATAGGTCACATGTCTGAATGTCAATGTGGGGGGTTCCATATTCACCCCTCAGCCTCACCTAGCAAGTCAGCTGTAGAAAACCATAAAGAAATGTCTGGCAAAGGCCCACAAATGGTGACAATGATGAATGAAATAATCCCCTACAGACTTACACAGTGCTATTACAGCAGGTCTTGCAGTTGCAGTAAGGCTCTGAAGGGTAAGATGTCTGAAACTCAAATGTATGCCATTACAATCTAACCTCTTGTCTTTACTGATATGCCACTATTCTCCAAGACAGGGCACATTACTATGTTAAATGGAACCAAAATGTAAAGCAAATATCAGCACAGTCTGTGCAAATGTGTACAGTTGACAGGTGTGCCCCCCACACCCATATGCCCATTGAAATGCTGTAACATGTATGTTTGTAGGGTAATGGCAGAAGCGCACACATTACCAGGGTTTTCCCAATCAACATGATAAATTGTTGCATGATCACAATATGCAGGGTCAATAAGCTATGTATATGTGTGGTTAATAGTGTCAAGATGTGGCCAGCACTTACTCATGGCTGTTGTCTTAGTGACCTAGATACAGTAATATGGTTGACTGGGCCATGTTCCAAGAACTGCAGTGCCAACTATTTTGCATGTGAGCTAC